>NW_020885001.1:258897-327474 GCF_003945725.1 Corapipo altera | reverse complement strand
CCCCATACATGGGATGGGCAGGGTTCCCCATACATGGGATGGGCAGGGTTCCACACACATGATGCTTCTTCCCAGCATCCCGGTGGGTGACTATTTCTGTGTTCTGGGGGAAGCCAACACTCTGTGTATGTGAAGCAGGTCACTAGTTGAGACACTGATTTTGTGGGAGCTGGACAATCTCTTCCTTGGCCACTCCTCACTTGGTCACAGCAGTTCCCTGAGGCTCCCACGTGGGAAGGGACCAGCCCAGTGTCTGTGCTGGGGAGCAGAGTTGGAACTGGAGGTGCTGTGTGCACGCCAGGCACTGCATTAGTGTCATTATTGCTGTTGACAGTGTAAATGGCAGCACCATAATGGGACAACAGCACCGGGGCCCGGGGAGGCAGAGGGTAAGGAGACATTAATATGTGCAGTCAACTTGCATCTTGCACTCTGCAAGTGTGCTGGTATGAGTGGTTCTGACACCCTGAACATAAACCAGATGGCCCCTTTCTTACGCCATATCATGCAAAGAGAGATTTGAATTAATTCATGTAGAAATCATGACAATTCTGTTGCTGTTGGAACTCAGTATAGCGGACAGGGTGGCAGGAGATTATGCTGAATTTTTAACTTATAAAACACTAGTGACAGATGTCACTGCCTGTTCTCCTTTGTTGTTTCCCATCCTTCCTCCATTCCCTAGTGCCCTTCTGCCCTTCTCCACAGCTCTACCTCTGCGCTGCATTGCCAAAAAACTTATTTGAATACAATTTTCTGCAAAACTTTACGCACGGCACGTAAAGAAAAATCCATCAAAGTCTGTGCCCGAAACACAGAGATGTTGGGGTGGAGCAGATTCCATTTTTCAGCAAACTCCACCTACAGCCCTTTCTGAAATCCCATCCCAGATCAATAAATACCACGTCACCGGCCGGGGGATCGATGGGCCGGGCAGGCAGCAGTGCCTCCCACGGGGTTTGCATCCTGAGCAGGTGGGACTCAGCAGGGATGCTGTCATGGGATGCACCACAACAGATGCCATCACCTGCACTGCGGGCAAAGGTGCCCTTTGCCCAGGGTTCCCCTGCAGGGTCCTGCCTGTCAGACATTCCCTGCTCCCGTTTTAGGGATGCACCCGCACGGGCCCCTGTCCGGCTGGGTCCTCCTGGGAGCAGGAGCAGCTCTCGGCCACCCCAGAGCACCATCCCCAGGGAGGCCTTGGCTGTCGGTGCCCTGAGGAGATCCCTGCTCCTGCTCCTGCTCCCTGCCCTCCACACTCGCCTCCCCATCCTGCGTTTCAGCGCCTGCTCTGCCGCCGACACAGCCCTGTCAGCCCCTCCATTGTGTGGCCAACAGCTCTTTCAGCACATGAGGCTCAGCCAGCAGGGCTTGAACACACGGATGGGGCGGGGGGGGGAACGAGGGGGGCCCTCCCCGCCCTGCAAAAGCACAAGTGGGTTTGTTCAGCTGGCACGGCCGGCGGTGTTGACGCTCCCTTTCATCGGCGGGTATTAGGCCCAAATCCTGCCTCCCTGAGCCTGCACCCGGCTCCTTCCACCTCCTGTCAGGGCTGGCAGCTCTGCCAGGCTCTCCGTGCCCTGGCACCTGGGGCGCTCGCAGGAGCAGCACACACACACACACACACATTTCTCTCTTACCCCCCCACTCCTTCCCCTTTGATTTTTTTCCATCGGGGAACTTTCCCTCTCCGTCTTCCCCTCCATCCCACCCCCCTACCACCACCACCACCACCACCCCTCCCCGAACCTGAATGAACACTTCTTTCAGTAATGGGTTTTTTCCACCTGGTTGACTTGATGAAAGGTTTATGAGTTGACATTATGTGTGAGGAGAACAAAGCGAGCGCGGGCTGTGTGCGTGCGCGGGGGCGGGGAGAGCGGGCGCGACGGAGCTGCTGAAAACTTTATTACAAACTGAGAGACGCCGGGAGCCATAAATCACTCGGGTGCTCTCCCTGCAAACCCCCTCGGAAAACCACCACGGCCGAGCAGAATGGGAGCACACCAGGCTGGGCACCAGAAGGCTCCAGTGAGTGGCACTGGGCTGCTGGGAGGGGAAGGAGGAGGAGGAGGAAGGAGGAGGAAGCTTGCTGTGCACCCATCTCCCACAGGTCCCGCTTCCCTGTGCCAGACAGGGACCTCCAGACTCCTGACCCCAAATCCTAGAATGGTTTGGGTTGGGAGGGACCTTAAAGCTCACCCCATTCCACCCAGGGACACCTTCCACCAGACCACCTTACTCCAAGCCCCGTCCAACCCAGCCTTGAAATCAGAGCTATGGGCACGACAGCGCCAAAGGAGGTTTCCAGAGGCAGGGATGGATTCATACACACCCAGCTGTGGGGGAAAACCAGCCTCAGGCAACAGGCTGCCTTTTGGGACAGGTGCCCCACACTGACCCCGCTGCACCCCAGAGCTCTGGGCCAACTCTGCCCAGGCAGTCCAGGCTTTCCTCCCATTCTGCCTCTCCCCAGGTGAAAGCCGGCAGCTCCTATTTACCAACACACAGCTGAACAACAGCTTGCTGTGAGCATTTAAAAACAACACACCTAAAACAAACAAACAAACAAAAGGATTTCAGCTGGTATTTGTTAGGAAACCAGCGTTAACAGGCTCACAGTTATGGAAAGCACCTTTAGCAACACGAGTGAGATGATTTTTACTTTGCATTACAGAGAAGGGTAGAAAGAGCAGAGCTGCCACCAGCTGAGCCTGCAAAACAACCAGGAGGTGCATTGTCACATCAGCTCCCGGGGAAGGCTGGGGAGCTGACACACACAGCACTGGCACCACGTGCTGCTCCCAGCCCAGCCCAGCCTCCCTCAGCTCCCCTGGGCCTGCACACACCCCTGGGGCAGGTCAGGGCTGCAGCCAGGGAGAGGAGAGCAGGTTCCTGCAGCACCCAGAAATTCCTACAGCACCGAGAAATTCCTACAGCACTCGGACATTCCTACAGCACCCAGAAATTCCTACAGCACCCAGACATTCCTACAGCACCCAGATGTTCCTACAGCACCCAGATGTCCCTGCAGCATCCAGACATTCCTGCAGCCCCCAGGCTGCTCGCTGGGCACCGCAGCATCCTCCGGATCACACGTTCCAGTGGAAGCGCTCCAGCTCATCCAGCCCTGCACAGCATCAGCCTCAGTTCTGCTCTAATTTAGCCGGGTGTTAATTAGCTCTGTCCCTGTGGGAGTGAGCGGTTCCTGGGGGGAGCAGGGAGCAGCTTTCCCTGCCCCAGCTGAGGCCATTGCTGGGCTGGGAGCGCAGCCCAGGCCCCGCTGGGAAGCCCCTGAGCCGCCGGAGGTCACGCAATCCGACTGCTCCCAGGGCTGTTTCTCCTGAGCAATCCCATGCTGCACACAAAGGCAAACACGTTGCTATTTTAGACTCTAATCCGAGGCCACTGCGTGCCTTTTGGAGTGCGGATGTCCTGGAAATGTCACTGCAGAGCAGTGTGCTCAAGAGATTAGAGCCGTTCCAGTTTGCAAATGACAGAGTACAGTCACAGATGTTACTCTAGCCATGGGGTCAGACACAGTTGCTCAGGCTTAACTTGTTGAATTGCATTGGGAAAAAAAAAAAAAAAAGAAAAAAAGCAGAAGGGTCAAATGCTGAAAGATTTTGAGCAGCTGTGACTTTGCTCGGGTTTTATCCCAGATAAGTGAGTTTTCCCTATAACAACCAGTAGCCACTGCAAGCCTTAGAGAGATGACTTCAAATGGCTGAATTCCCAGGCCAAAGATATGCTTATTGTTTCCAAGTCTTGTGCATGGACCAGTGGAAGAGTTAACAGCTGTTCTGCAAGGAACTCCCCGACCAAAGAGGTGGGCACGAGGCTCAGGAAAGAACCAACAGCACTGACAGTATTTCCAGATGAGATCACACCCTGGGATGCTGCTGCTTTTATGTACCTAGCTTGAGAGCTTCTGATTTGCAGATAGTGAGACCTGAGCAGCTTTCACATTTTCACAAAACCAGGTGCTTTTAAGAGGTACCTTAAAAATCAAAACCCATTTTAAATCACCGCTGAGAGCCTTGGCTGGTGTATAATGGTGCTTCTGGGCACTCGCTCTGAGAAGCAGCCTGAGCCCTGTCCTAGATCAGCAGGCAGTGACACGCATCCTTCACACTAATGCTCTGCTCCTGGCTGTGCTGGGGGAGAGGGGAGAGCTGGGAAAAAGTGCCGAGATGTACTGAAAAAAAAAACCCCAAATAAAAATCAGGTGCAACTGCAGCTCCAGCCTGTGTGCTCAGTGTTAATCACTCGCTCCTTCTCTGTGGCTCGTGTCTGCTCTGCACTCTGAGCAGTTCTGGTGCTGGGGGAAAAACAAAGTACAGACAAGGCTTGAGTCCACAGCAGCACCGAATTCGAGGGGTTTGTGCCCAGCTGCTGCCAGGCAAGAGGAACCCACAGCTGCTTAGGAAAGCCAGGCAGAGGAGGAGACACAAATTGTCTGCTTATTGAAATTTTTCTAAGCAAAGGTTTGAATCAAGCACAAGAGCCAAGCAGTGCTGGTACCAAACTCACCCCAGAGGATGTTCTGAGGTTGGCAGGACAGCCTGGGTGGAAAGGCCAGGCATTCCTCACATGATGAAGGAGCAGGAGGCAGCTCCCTCAGCTGAAGAGACAACACAACAATCACAGCTCCTGTGTGGAACATCCAGTGGAGCAGGGCAAGGGTCTGACAGGAGTGACCAGGAACACGGGCACTGTCTGGGACACAGGAATGCCAGGGATAACTGGAGCTGTGTGCTCTCTCTCTGTCTCCTCTGGAGGTTTCTCCCAGAGCTGATGCCCTCACAGAACCATCCACACAGCACTGATGTGTCTCCTTCTCAGCTCTGGGCATCCTTCTTTCCCTTGCCAGTGACTCTGGTGCTCTGCAGGAGCCTCTGGGAGCAGGGGAGCTGCTCCTCACAGGAGCTTTTGGGCTCTGGCTGCTCCTCAGGGCAGGGGAGA
Source organism: Corapipo altera (assembly GCF_003945725.1). Taxonomy (NCBI): domain Eukaryota; kingdom Metazoa; phylum Chordata; class Aves; order Passeriformes; family Pipridae; genus Corapipo; species Corapipo altera. The sequence goes on along the minus strand of NW_020885001.1, from coordinate 322,509 downwards.
GACATGTACAGACCCAGAGCTGGGCTGAGGTGTTGTGCTGCTGCTGCTTTCATCCTCCCCTTGCTTTGCCTTCCCTGGCTGACTTTGTTCTATCAGATGTGGTTTTTAATTAGGGGAGCTCTCTGTGCCATTAGTGGTTTCACTGAAGGGAAATTGGACCATATAAATAGCACCATCTCGCTGCTCTCTGTTTATATTAAGCTGGATTTCCCTTTTGATATTTATTGAGGGAGACGTGGATTTGTTTGAAGATTCAGTTCAACTAGTTAAGGTTTTACTGGAGGAAGGAATTCAGCCACTGGAATTGCCAAGGGCAGCGTGGCAACTAGCTGGGGAGGGAAGGAGCAGGCAGCAACCAGGGCTTGGGCAAGACAGCTGACATCAAACAGGCATTCCAGGAGGGCTTTTAGCAGTCAGTAAATTATGCCTGCACAAAGTAATAAAGGAAGTGTAATAATGCCTCATTGTTCTACGGGCACCTTTCATCCCCAAGGATGGCAGTTTGCAGGCTGGGGAGCTCAGCACTGGGGTTGGGTTTTGTCTTGCAGGGCTGAAACACCGTTTGCCATTTCAGCCTTGAGCTGATTAAGAAATTACAGTTTGGAGAATAATGTCAGAGGAAAACATTACTGAAAAATTCCATGAAAAACTACGTTTGGAAAAGTCGCTTTTTATACAGCCTTAGAAGTGCAGTTGTAGGGAATCTGGATCACTTCACACCAGGATTTGGACCAAGGGAAGATGCTACAGAACCTGTTGGCTCCCAAGGCAGCTCACAGCCCTCACAGCCCTCACAGCCCACGTGGCAACTCCAGGAAGCCGAGAAGTGCTGAGCAAGGAACTGCCAGTGTTTCTCAACACTTGCTCTGAGTTATAAAGCACTGGTAAGGGTGTGAAATAAGAGCTGGGGGGAGACTCTTGCCCTCAGCCTTGTCTCTTTGTCCAGGCACTGCTTTGTCCCACAGGGATAAATCATTTGGCCATACCTGTGCCCCCGCCAGGTTTGCCAAATTCAGGAATCACACGTGCTCAGTCATCCCAGGGGATGTGGGTCCATGAGAGGTCACTGGCCCTAATGCAGGAGGGGATTTTCAGGCTCTCACCTGTCTCCTGGCAGGGATGTGGCTTCAGTGGGAAGCAGCTGAGGGGTTTAAGTTCATTTCTGCCTTTTGTTAAGCAGGGGTTGGTAAGTGCCCCCAGCACTGCCCCAGCCTGCAGCAGGCAAACTACAACTGGGCTTAAATTAAAATTGTGAGGCCATGACAATGAGGGAAGGGGCTGGTGCTCTGGCTTTGGTTAAGGCCGTGCAACCACCACTAAAGAACCCTTTCTCTGTAGGGACTGCTGCTGGTTTGCAAGGCAGCACATCCTCCCAGACAGTGCTGTGTGCAGGAAAAAAATGGGTCAAATTAGTCCCTACTGTTTGTTGCCCAGTTTCACTGGTAATTAGCTTGGCTGCCTCTACAACGTGTAATAAAAAAAGCAAGACTTGATTATTTCTAACACTTGCAAGCAGAGCGAGGTTGCAACACGAGATGAGGAACTGAAAAGTGAAGTTTAATAGAAAGCAGCAGACACAGACAAGCAGAGATCCCCATCTAATGATGCTTGAAGAGCTTCTCCTGCTCAGCTGAGTGTCTGTTTGGCCCGTAGGCATTATGAACTCTATCAGTCACATTCCCTGTGCCACCCCCTGTTCATGCAGAAAGCTGCAATAACTCACATTTGACAACTCAGTCCCACAAAGCCTGTGAAGTTCAAAGCACTCCCCACCTGGTATTTCTCTTTTACAAGCACACAACTACAAAGTATAACTTTGGGAATGCTTTAACCTTTCTTTCCCACACGCCCAAGTGTTCTTGTTCTTCCCTCTCTCTCTCTCCAGCTTTCATTTCACTGGGCACACACTGAGCAGACACAGAGAGTTCAGATAAAAGGGGGGGCGTGAGGTAGAAAAGGTCTGTTCAAGGCTGGTGCTTGACCAAGTTTAGAAGAAGCCACACTGAATAAATGACATCCCTGGGTCCAAAATGGCCCACAGGACCCGAGCTGTGCTCCCCAAGGACTGGAATGATGGAGAGCAGTGCCCTGCACCCCACAGAACCAGCCCCAGCAGAGCCCAGGCTCTGGGGGTAGAGGTTCTCAGAGCTCCTCTCATTGCAGAGCTATAGAGATGTGAGCCTGGAGATGCCACAGGGATAACAGAGGGTGTTTATTCTGTCTGTAACCCAGTGGCTGCTTTGCTGTATTTCACATCTCTCCAGGTAAATAAATGAGGGGACTCTGCTTTCCCTCCTCACTGCAGTGTGTATACACGGGTGTTATTTCCCCTATCAGATTCCTGTACAAAAACTGCTGTCAGGCTATTAATAATCTGGAAAAAACACCTTGAAACTTGACTCAATGAGGGCACATTGCAAATGGGCTCTAATGGCTTTTATTCCTCATCTCTGTCACCTCAGATCTAATCTGCCATTCTCTCATTTTTTACCCTCTCTGGCCCCTCCAAACTCGCCCAGCAGCTCTTCCCTCGGTGCCAGGAGGTGCAGGGGGGGCATGGGGTGGGGTCAGCAGGTGTTTATGGACAGGGGAGGGTGAGCAGAACCCTGGGCACAGCCCCAGGGCACAGCAGGGCTGAGGGCTGGCAGCTTCTGCCGCTTCAGTGCCGAGGATCAGAGTGGAGGATCCAAGTGAGGAGTGTCCTGGGGGGAGGATATTCCCACTGCCACGAACCAAGCTGGCACCACCACACCCCCCCACCATCCCTTTACACCTCATGGGCTGGTGAGGAAGTTTCCTGGCTTCTAAAACTCACTTTTAGCCCCAAGGAAAGAATCAACCAAGACAACAACCCCTCCCTGGACAGTGAGTGAACATCCTTCTTCTGGGGATTGTTTCTGTCTTTTTTTTTTTTTTTCAATTAAAAATAATTTTAAAAAGCAGCCTGGAACTGACATTAGATCCTATTTTTTTCCCCTACTTTGGGGCCACATCTGCCTCTTCCCTGGAAACAATTTAGGCACCCCCAAAACTGCAGCCTGTGTATCCCTGTGTTTGAGCTCACACCCCTCACCCTGAGTTTGGGGTGGAACATTTATTTGCCTGAAGGAAACACACCAATCAAAGGCTACTCAGATCCTTCTCCCGTGGACAAAATGAGAGGAGAGCACTGCAGAGTGTTCTACAGCACCTGTGACCAGCTAAGGACTTATGGTCAGACTTTTAAAAGCTGTTCAAATGCTCCAAAGTTCTTAACTATGTATCACTGCATTTTTTTAATTAGACAGCATTTCTAGGTATCTGATTACCTTTAAAACAAGGGACCTGAGGTACCCCAGGGGGAAAGGCATGAGGCAGCTTCTGGCAGAAGTTGTTCAGTGTGTGATTCTCAGAGAGAAGCCACAGGTCCTTTTTACCCTCAACCACCTCGACACTGCAACCTGTTCAGGAGTTCCTTCTCTCCTGTTTTATTTGGTTATGCAAACATTAATTTAAGGAATATTTCTCAAGCCTCCTGTGGGAATCCAACCCAATTTTCAGAGACAAAGCACGTGCAGGAATGACTAACATTTCTCTTGAGTAGGGGAGGAGATTTAAGGCTTTTGACTCAAGGTTTTTTTCCCCCCTCTTTCTTCTCCTTTCTTCTAAGTATCTCTTTATTCATCACTTTAATTACCTAATCGTAAATTTCTTCAGGGGGTTACTTAGAAGGAAAATTAGCATCAAAGCTTGGCAGTAAATTCAGGGGCTCTTGGAGCAGGTCCAAGCTGTTTCACCTGTGATTAATTAGATGCTTTTTTTTCTTTAAGTGCCAGAGGGCTGCTGAGGTCTTTAAGCAGTTACATGACTGCTGGCAGCTCAGGAATTATGATTGATGCCTTAGTCTGGCATTTAGGACTTGTGCTCCTCTTTGGGAGCTGCCTGGATGAGGGAGGACACAAGAGCAGCCACAGTGGGGGCAACAAAAGGCCCGTGGCTGGCCAGGCCAGTCCGTGCCCTCACAGAGGAGAGAAGGAGCTGGGTACATTTGCTGACAGAGTATTCAACAGGATTAAGATGAGACAAAGGGAGAAACAAACACCTCCTACTCAAATTATACTCTGCAGAGTTGCAATATCAAGTTATAGCAGTGCTCCTTTTCTTTAAAGCTTTCTTTGAGGTACGGGCTTAGTCAGGAATGAAAATGAGAGGAGAACGGGACTGAAGCTTTAACCTCAACCCTGGAAATCTGTGAAAAAAACCCCAAATGCATTTCTCTCTCACAAAAAAAACCCCAACAACTTAATACTCCTTTCCCCCAGCCCCAAAGGGCAAAGAATGAATCTCAGTGGGTTTTGTTTTGTTTTGTTTCAGCAGAAAACCTTACAGAGAACCCAACACAGGGACTGATCTGGCTCCTCCTCCTGGCTGAGAGGGTCAGGGACTCCTTCTGCTTTATCTGACACGACAAGTTTTAGAGCTCACTCAGACAGTAACACTGCTAAAAAGCAAAACCTGGTGATATTAATCACCACCCACACACTGAGGTGACCTTTGCAGCCTGGAAGGGGTGCAGATCACAAAGCACAGCTCAGAGATCCTGTGGTTTCCACTGCAGGAGCTGCATTTCTGACCCAAACAATACATAGGATGCTGCTGCTGAAGATGCAGAGGTGGCAGCTTCAGAGAGAGTGTTTGCACCCACCCACACACAGACTCTCTCCTACACCTTTGCTTTTCACAGCCTGTGACAACAGAGATTATTCCTTGCTGGAAGAATGTGGCATTGTTGACACCAAAAAAAAAGCAAAACAGGCCTTTGCTTTGCTTGAACAGCACAGGCTCTCTTGATCAGCTGTCTGAGGTGCCTCAGCTGTACAAAGCATTTAAACCTGTCTAACATCAAAAAGTAAGGTAAGACAAGTCACTTTGATGCTCCAGAGCACATGCCTAACATGATTATTGCAGCATCTTCCTGGTGATAATAGAATTATGCAAAGGAGGCCTTGACCCATTAATGCTTTTACCTTTCTTAGGATTTGTCCCCCTCTCCCCTCCTTCCCCAGCAGCAGAAGTGCTTGCTCAGACAGAGCAGCTGAACAAAGGGTGCAAGGGGGCTCCTCACCCACTCAGACAAGTTACCACTCAACAGCTTTTGGTGCTTCTTGCAGTTTTCTTAATAAAAAATGCCTTAACCATGCCCAAGACCTGCTTAACATCAGAACACAGAGGTCCAGCCATATGTAGTTGTTTAAAAGCAATAGAACAATAAGGCAGAAAAAGGGGTGTCACCCCTTCTGTGCCCTGCTCAGGCTGAACTGCACCTGCAGGTAAAGGAGGGTTCAGATGGTGACAATACAGAAACCTTGGTGTGAGGATCCTTTGCAGCCAAAGGGCTGCAGAGCCTGCCCAGGCTCTTCCTTCCAACTTTTAACTCTCTTGTGTGTTTAAAATAACACATTCTAAGGAGTGGCCTGAGCCAGTTCCTGAAGCTTGGTTGGCCAGAGGGTGAACACAACCCACTGCACAAATTCTTACCTAAGTTTGTATATGCAGTGGGGGGGATTTTAGGCCAAAAATCTCCTACCAGGAGCTCAGCTGAGTGCCTTGGCTCAGGCTCAGGTCTGCAAAGGGCTGGCAGGGGGAAAGCTCACTTCCTATGTGCTCTGTTTGCTCCAGCCATGGTTCACTGAGTCCCACTTCCAATCTGTCCTGAACTGCAGATGTATGATCAGTGTGTTCCAGGAAAGATGAGTCCAACACATTAAGGCTCAGACCTCAACCCAAACCCAAACTTCCCGAGCACAGACACGTTTCCATCTGGACTTTTGGTCCAGGGTTTTTCTCTTGGTTCTCACTCCTGTTATTTGAGTGCAGTTCCTAAATGCCCCATCCTGAAGCAGTACCTGGTTCTCATGCTCTAAACTGACAGGTCTGTTATTGCCCTCCCTGTGTGCAGCCAGCAGTGCCAGGACACAGGAAAACACCTCACCCAGCCCCTGGCAGAGCTGGTACTGAAGGCATCAGCGCTCTGTCCTATTCCTCAAGAGGAAAAGTGCAAGCCCAGCTCTGACCACTGCCCTGGGCAGGAAAGCTTCTGGAGCATCCACCTGAAACAAAGCCTTTCTCTCCCCCTTTGCCTCTCTAAAAACAGATAAAGGACCCAGACCTTACTCTGGAGCTTCGGGAATCTGTTAATTGGCTCCCCAGTAAAATTACAGCGCCTCGGCTGCCTGATAATGATTGTAAATGACAGGGACTATCAGGTTTACCTTGTGATGTCCCTGGGGAGCTTGCAGTTAGTTTAGTCTGAACTCTGCATCAGCTGTTTGGGTTCCTTTCTTCTCGGCATGTGGTATCTGGACTCAAGCTGCAGTCTTTCAAACCTAATTAGTGTTAGGGGAAAGGGAGAGAGAGAGAGAGAAAACACCAAACCCCATCACTCTCTTCCCTCAGCTGACTTGGTAACAAATAGGCAGGACCTGATTCGTGGTACGTGTTCATGGGGATTTTTTGTTTGTCTTTTTGTTTGTTTTGTTTGTTTGTTTGTTTTCATGCTTATCAATCAGCTGGAGCTGCAAGAAAACTGAATTTCGGTGTGTTGGGGTCTCTGAACTGTGAGAAGTTCAGCAGAGAAGCTCTGGATTCAGTGCAGTCACCCTGCTCGTGGGTGGTTGGGTCTGTTCTGTGCAGGGCTCAGCAGAAACTCAACTTTTCACCCTTTTCCTGGCAGAGAGAGTTTTTTACTCTTCAAAATGTTTGTTGTTAAAGCTAAACAATCCCGTTTCCAGTAATAACTCACGTTAATATTTAGCCAAGTGCAAACTGCCACCCCTAAGAAATAATAACACTCACAATTTACTGGGGGGGCCCTTAACGGCTTGTTCAGTTTTCTACCTGTGTTTCACAGTCTCCCATCACTGGTATTAAGGTGTGTGTCCTACCTGTTCTCCACCTCGGGAACTGGCTTCCATCCCACATCACAGGACTGCAGCTGTTGCAATGCCAGCTGGAACATTCCAGAACAGCAGATCCACAGGCAGCATCTCCAAACCACTGCCAGACCTGAAAAAGCAGTAGCACGTGAGATTTTATTTTTTTTTTTAATTTTTAATTTTTTTTCTGCAATGTCTGATTGCATGTGCAGACGTCCTTGGAATGATTTAGTTTGACTCGGGAATGGGATACAGACATTTCAAATAAAGCTAATTAGTCTCTGGAAAAGCTGCTGAAAGGTGTGATGAATTTTTTGGTCGCTCAAAACCTTTGACTCGAGACTAAATGTCTCTCCAGGAGACCTGAAGCTGCAGAGTCCCTGGAATCCTGACATGGGAAGAATCAGGGAGTAGAACAGGTTGGATGAGAAGGTTCTCTCTGCCTGCAAACTCTCCCAAATCCCTGCCCTCTGCAGCATTTCTGACTCCAGCACCTCCCTAATGCAAAAGGCTCATTTGTAAAGATAAATCACATCTGAAGTGAACATAAAGGACTCTCACACCAGCACCAGTGAGCTCCATGCTCACACCACACACCAGTTTGCCTCAGTGGCCTCAGCTGCCTGGAGAACATCAACACCAAGTCAAAAATCAGTAGTTTAGGTTGCCCAGAGCAGATGCCAAACTTCAGAGCCACAAAACCACCATCTCCTGATGTAAAGTACATTCTGAGATAAAGTACATCTGTCTGTCCCTCTAGGGATGGGTCTTCCATCAGGCACTGAAGTCCACCAGGACTCTTCCACCTGCCATTGTAGTTGCCATGTTGTTTGGAAAACCCCTCTCTGTGCCCTTAGCTCAGCCAGTGTTTTGGGGAAAAAACCCACTGTGGTTCAGTGTTCAAAACCCACTGTGGTTCAAGTTCAAATCTAAGGCAAACAAAGGCCTAGAGTGCCACTCTCTCTCTCTCTCTGTGTATGTGGTTTTGGTGTTTTGTTTTTTTTTTTTAATCTAAAATTGTTTCCTCTGCCTGCAGTGCATCAAACAACTTCTTCACCACCCCTTCTCAAAAGCTCATTTCCTACCTGGAGCCACTCTGTGGAATCTGTCACCTGCCTTTGCCTGAGTGAAGGCACCAAACAAGCTCAGGGAAGAATGGTGTTACTGAGCCCAAATCCTCTTACCAACATCTGCCCACATTGTCGGGCACAGGGATAATGCTGTTAGAGTAATTCCCAGTCTTTTAAAGTCGGGAGCCATAGTCCAGAGTGATCCAGGAGTGATACAGCTCCAGGGGAATCTGCACTTTACATATTTAACAGGAGCGTGCTGAGCTCTTTAACATATCATTGCTGTACTTTTTGACATCAAAAGGATTGCATTTCCATACTCGGATGAATTAATAGGATTTGCATGTCACCCTCATTCTGTACTTTCTTTGCTGAGTTACACTGCAGGAATTTGAGAGGCGGGGAAGCTCTGGAGGTGGGCACGTTGTGGGAGCGAGTCCTCAGGAAACAACACACAGCTCCAGGAGGGGTTTGGAGCTGACTTTGAAGGAGCAACATCACTCCAAGGTGCCCAGGAGACGTCTCCTTCTTGGCCAACTGATGTTTGGTGGCAGCTGCAGGCAGCAGATTCCCTGGAAATGCTTCTGCACACCAAGGCAAGGTCAGGAACCTTCTCCCATCACCCAGGAACCTCCTCCCATCATCCAGCACTGCCCAGTCCCATTGACTCCCTGTTCCTACCAAGTTTTTAACACTGGTCCTGCAGAGCTCAGGAACCCACAGCTGCCTCAGGAGGGGGATTCAGGGCCCATTAGAGCACCTGAGCCACGATGCTGATGCTTGTTTAACTGTGTTCTGCCTGTTGAGACCCCAAGGGTCATGTTGAAGCAAATGGTAATTCTGCTCCAGGTTGTTCTGCTTCACCTGCAGGCCGTGTTCTGCCATCCAGATTCTCCTGCTGGTCTCCTCTCAAGCTAAACCAGCTCCCCTGCTCTGAGGGTCATGAGAAATTTCCCCAGACATTCCCAGTGACAGCCAAAGCAGGTGATGCTGGGCTGCTGAAGGCTCCCTTCCTGCTTTCCTCTCCAGCTCACACACCTTTGCCCTGGTGCTGCAGTTGGAAGCAACACTGCCTCCCTCTCCATCCCCACTGGATTTAAGGACTGGCTGAGCCCAGCCCAAGGTGCCCCTGTCCTGTGCAGCTCAGCTGAGTGCTGATCACTCCTGGGCAGACTCAGAATCTTTCGCCTGAGTGAAATTTTATCCTTTAAGACAGGTCATGCTACGTCTGGAGTTACTTTTACACTGACAGCAGCAGTCATTAATTACCATCTGGCTGATTGACATATCAGGGAGCAGCAGCAATATAATACTTTCCTTAACACTGCAGCCTTCTCAGAGGAGCGTAACCAGACTTGACACCCTCCTTTTGGGCTGCTTATCCCTTGTTTTGTGTTTGTCCAAGCGCTGTAAAACTGCCACCCCAGCACTATGCCCTTGGACACGAGGGCTGGGACTGCAGGGGAGGCAGGGAAGGGAAGAAAAGGCCTTTCAGCAGGAGGAGGAGGCAGTGCTGGCAGTGCCAGCTCAGGAGCTGAGCTGCTCTTTGGCTGCCAGAATCCTGGCTGAGCTCCTCCAGAGTGTGACCCACGTGTGTGTCACCACTGACAGTGCCACTCAGTTCTGACAGCAGCTCAGAGTGATGGTGTCACCAGGGTGGCATTGCCATGTTCCCTCTGCTCCTGCAGTTTTGGTTTAAAATATCAGATCATAACTATTTCACTCACTTTGAAAAAGAAAGGGATAATCTCATTTCTTGCCCTCGTTTTCCTGACCTAACAGAAATCCAATTACTGTTTCTGTTGGCTTCAGCTGGGGTCACAGAGTCCTTTCCACAGCTGTCCTGCTGTTACAGGGATCTTCACTAGTTTCTCACCTTATTCTCACTGGCTGGGAGAGCCTTGCAGAATTTCCCCGACTCTGGAAGTGATTCCTCCTTTACTTTCTTTCCCATTTTCAGGGAAGTGTCTCAGTGCCCCCAGGCAGAAAGCCCCTGCCATGCTGGGTGAGTCCTGGCACTCCAGCACTGCCAGTGCTGCTGCTGCTGAATGACAGCAGCCCAGCAGGAGACTGAGAGGGATTGAGATCAGGAACCCATATCTTCACATTAAAGAATAGAGAGGGAGCACAACTAACTCCCTGAGTGATGACTGATTTCTGCTGTGTCCCCCTGGGTCAGGAAGCATTTGAGTGCATCATTTTTAAAGATGACTAAAAGTAGCCAGAATCACAATGCTATTAATGTCTGCTGTTGTCTTGCAGTGCTGGTGCCATCCCTCAGCCATGTGTTCCCAACACAGACACTTCACCCACCCCGGATCCCAGAGCTGGCCCTGCCTCTGGCATCAATCACTGGGGCTCCACTGCCCACCTCGTGCAGCCTGGCTGGGAAAAGCAGGGGCTGCAGCCACAGCAAGGGGTCCACTTTGCTTCTCCACACAGTTCTCTTTCCCTTTGCTTCTCTGCAGGATTCCTGGTTCTTTACAGATCACTTTGCTCTTCCTCTCTCAGGTCTCTGACTCCTTATGGTAAGGGTTTCTTGGAATCCAATCCACTGTTCCCAAGAAATAACCATTCATGACGTGCCTCTGAGCCCACTGACCACCTCACACATTCAGAAGATGCTTGGGTCCCACACTGAGCTTGGCAATTCATGGCCTTGCAGGAGCCTGGTTGTGAAATCCCGGTGATCCCGGGGATGGTGGGACTCCAGCAAGGGTAGGAAGGCTCTGAGCTTCTCCTCTGGCCAGTCCAGGGCAGCAGCAGTGCCTGTGTCCTGCTGGGGGCTGTCAGACACACCAGGTCACGCACACAACCCCTGCTCCACACTCCTGGAATCACGGATTGCCCGGGATGAGCAAAGCCCTCCCGGCTCCAGGCACGTGGGCTCTGCCCCTCTCAGCCTGTTCCTGAGCTGGGCACAGCAGAGAGCATTTGTCTGGCTCCAGGTCCACCAGAGGGGCTCACAGAAAGCTCACTCCAGCACGGGAGAGCTCCAGCTGTTTTTGTTTAGCTGTTTGCTTCTTCCAGGTTCTGAATTCCTGGCGTTCCATCGCTTCCCAGCCCATCCCTGTAAATCTGAACATATTTCTGTGCTGTTCAGGGCTGCAGCAGGGCAGGCATCCATGTGCCGAGGACTGGGCTCAATTTGTTATTCTGTCAAAGATCTGACATGACTAAAATCCAAGTCATGTCAACAGATTGCAGATGTTTTCCCTCTGCTGACACCCCAGCTCCCCGGGGAACTCACGGGATCTGCTCGGAGCAGCTGAGAACTCTGTTTGGGGCGGGATGAAAACTGGGCACAAAGCCTCCCTCTGTGCTTTTAAAAACCATCAGAGAGAGGAAAGCACAGCCAGAGGGCAGGTGGGGTTTTATCTGGGCAGAACTGCCTTGGGTGGTGCCTCTTTCTCCACTGAAAATAAGGGTAAAGCAGGGTAAAAAAACGAGGGTAAAACACGCTCCTGACTCCCCTCCCTCAGGGAGGTGTGTTGGACAGGAGGGATGAGTGCAGCCATGGAGCTCAGGGCTCCTGGGATCCAGCCCAGTAGGGAAAACCCCAAGGACATCATGTTTCCCCTAAAGGGATGCTTGGGAGTTCTGCTACACACTGAGACCTTTGTAACACTTTGTTATATTTGTTCTCCTGATAAACCACCCTGACTCCTTCAGAGGCAGTGAATTAACACCCGAGTCAAACCTTTTAATGTTCCTTGGACATGTAGTGCTTGTCTCTCCCTGCCTGTGAATTCTAAACGGGCCTGGGCTAAATAAATAATGCAGCATGCATATTGCTGCTGTGAAATTTGCTCCTAAAGAATAACTTGCTCAGCTCTGTAGTGATGAGGATCCTTTTATAACGTGGCTGTGATTGATTCCCCAGTGCTCTCACTCTGAGAACAGCATCTGCAGACAGAGTCAATAACAACACGAGGGCAGAGGGAAGTTAGCAGGAGCAGAAAGGAAAAGAGGGAAGACACAAGCCAAGGCACAATGGTTCAGCCTGACAAAGGCAGGAAATCTCTCACCTATGCCTAAAAATGCCATTGTCATGCAAAAATCCCAAAGCCTTTCCTATATTTAGAAAGTTTCTCGCCTTGGTTTGCTTTATGCACTCTGGGGCTTCAAAGGATTAAAAAAGAAAAAGCTCTCCTGGGAGCTGCTTATTGACACCATAACTAGCATGTCATTCCTTGGGGGGAGCAGCAGGGCTGGATGCAGTGCTGGTTGGCACAAAGCCCCCCAGAGCCCATTTGCACTCAGGGCTTTCGAGGGAGGGGGATTGTTCTCCCTCCCCCTTCACGCAGGCTGTGCATGGACAGGTGGGACACGTGCTGCAGGAATTAAGACAAAAGCACACACCATAATTTCTTTGAAACCTGGCAGCCAGAAAGACTTAAAAGAGAAATCCCTAAGTTCCTGGGAGCACATGTCCTGTTTCCTCCCTGCTCTCACCAGGAGCTGCTCCAGTCCCAGCTGAAGTCTGGTTTTTGTGGTTTGATCACATCCAATCCTCTCTCTCTCACCATCATGCCTCAATTTTGCCTTTGCTGCCCAGCACAGCATCCAGGGCCCTGAGTGTTAACACCACTAATATTGCACAGGGTACTATTAAAGTCAAAAAGATGGAATCTAAACTCCACTGGAGGTCTGGCTGGCAAAGGGATTTCTCCCAGCTCAGACACTGCCTGTTGGATCCTCTCTGCTCGGAGGGGCTCGTGGGAGCTGCAGATCAGAGGCCCTAACACGGTCCTGGGTGGACTTTTGCTCCAACCAACCACCTCTGAGGTTTGGCAGTGGGCTGCCAAAAACCTGGTTAGCAATGCCAGGCATCACAGTCCCTCAAACCAGCAGGAAAAGCCCTTTCCAAGCTGAGCAAGGCATCCCTGGATGTGTGCTGGAGGAGATGAATCACTGTGTTATTGCACCTTCCATGGACTGTACCAGAAGACTGGAGTGTGTGATCATTGCCTGGATACCTTTTCCTTGTGTCAATATTTTTCCTGTGAAACAGTACACAGCCTTCTACCTGAAATTTTACAAACTGGCAGGGTACTATTACAAAAGATTACTTAATTGCAGATTACTACTGTACATTTGAATTTCAGTATCTTATTAAGCTGTCAGCTTTAATTACCATTATATGTTTAGATTATGCCACAGATTATTTAGCTCTGTACCCAGGTTTGCCAACCTGTTTGCTTTGAGACATGACAGGGTGATAATTACAGCATTACTGGAAAACCGAAATTTTTCCACGGGAAAGATTAGAAGCCCTTGGCATCAGCACTGACCCCAGGAAATGCTCCTTCTTGCAAGTGTAAGTCACATTTAGCTCTTTGTGGCTCTGCCTCTCCAAGGGCTCATTCCCTGCCCCTGGAGGAGGGAGATGTGCAGAACAGGTCTGAGTTTGCCAAATCCAAACCTGCCTGAATTGGGATGGATTTGGGCTCTGTCACAGCCCCCAGAGAGCCTGTGCTGCTGCTGCAGCATTCCCAGAGTATCCAGACTGACCCAGGAACTCGGGACCTGCCATCCCAACAACCCCCTGCCAGGGTGGTCAGGATGCAAAAGCCTCTGGTTCTGTCTGCAGCACCCAAGCCTGGGATGAGGAGGGATCTGGGTGGGCAGGATTTGGTGGCTGCACACCCAGCCAGGTCCACTGCTGTCCCACCAGCAGCTAAACTAGAGAGGGAGGTCACTTCTACACCCACAGATTTAGTGGCTGACTCGAGGAAGTGCAACCTGTGTCTCAACCTTACTCTGCAAACATCTCTTTATTCACTGATGGTGATACCCTGGAACTGAACACTGTTTTTTCTGCCTGCAGAAAACACTGTAAATCTGGGGAACAGCCTCATCTGAGTAGCCAAAGATTTATTAGACTGGAATTGTAGTCGGCTTATGGAGAGACAATTCCCTATCAGCTGAGCAAGAGGTGCCTCATAAATATGCAAAGTGAAAATCCTAAAATGGATAAACCAGGGTCGCTTTAGAAACACAGGATTTTGTCAACTGGAGTAAGACAATGCTGTGAGTAAATGGGGAGAGAATCTCTCTCCTTTGAATCAATCTTTCAAAAATAACTGATCCCAGTAATGGGTAAAAACAGGAATAATTTGCATTTGTGTGGTTCTGCTCTGCTCTCCACACATGCTGCAGTTCAGAGCTCTGCACTCCAGGTGCTGCAGTTCTGAGTGATAAAACAAAACCCACTGGAGGGGAGTGGGACAGTGATGGATCAGCTGAAATATCCCTCCCTGCTCCAAGTCTCTTTTCCACACACAGGTATAAAGGTACAGTACCTATATCTGTCACCAGAGGCAGAGGCACATAAATTATATGTATAAAAATACATACTATTTACTTCCTCTCTGGATACCATCAGGAGAGTTCCATACATCTCTATATTTATGTAGCAATAAATACATTAGATAAAAGTAATCCATTCAAGTCACAATTACCTCTTACTCAAATACTCCCTGTAATGAATTTGTCTTCTCTTCTGATTTTATATGCTGTATATTGATATTATTTTGTCTAGTTATTATTTAAAAAAACCCTGTCTCTGCCTCACTCTAATCTTTTCCTTGGCACAGCCATTGTTTTAAAAGCCTAGAATGATAATAAAGTATAGGGAAAACACTTAGGAGAGCCATCCATTTCTCAGCCCGTCCTCAGCTAATTAATACCCCACATTCTCCAGAGGAGGACAAATCTCAGCTCCTTGGCCAAATTAAGGAAGGAAGAGATGCAATAAATATTCTGCTGGGCTGGAGGAGTTTTTGCTTCCCCTGCAGTTCTGAGCTCCAGCTCTGTTTGTCTGGGAGCTGAGCACCCTCCCTGCCAAGCTCCAGGGAGAGGGATTGTCCTTCTCCTTTGGAGGGATGGAAGGGCCTCCACTCCCTTGTGCCTTGGCAAATTACCCTGGTTATTTGGGATATTCTGGCCCTGGTTCCCATTTCCCCCCAGCCTGGGTCTTCTCCCTGGAAAAAGTGCTGGCTTATCACCCCTTCCTTCCTGTGCTGCTTGGTCCTTGCAGCTCTAAACTGAAGACACAGTTCTGCTACACCAGCCACGAGGTATATTTTAGATTTTGCTCTTCAATTAGAAAGACTTAAACTACCCTTTGTCTGTGTAACATCTACAGGTTGGGTCGGATGAGACTGTGTATAAAAAGAAGCATCTCTCCCCTTTAAGTATTTGGATTCCAAGTGTGTCCTACAGCAGTGAAAACTCATCTATGTTGGCTTAAAACATCAGAAATGTGGAATAAGGCAACAATACCAGTTTAATGCCAGGAGCTTAATAACGACTTTGGCCTGCTGGTTTTTTTCCTGGCTAATTCCCTGCAACCTTCACTCCTTGGCAGTTTTATTTCCCAAAGAGAAAGCAGGGACTTTGTCAGGGAGAAGTTTCCTGATGAGAGATTAGAATCATAACCAAATTAAATGATTGTCTCTAACTAATTAGATTAGTTTAAATTGAATAATGAAACCTTTAGCTGTATTTAATGTAACATGCCTGAAGTCCAACGATTAGTCTGCTGAATGAAGCTAAACAATTAAAAACACAATCTATTTTATAGCTTATTTTATAGGAACAATTGGAAAAACTATTACTGCTGAAATCTGCAGAGGAAATGCACAATTATGAGCCCAACAGAAGCAGGCAGTGCTGTGGATGTGCAGCAGGGGCAGGTGAGCCATCCTGGAGGCACTCAGGCCTTCCTTCCAAGCAGGGAACAAGGAGCTGGCCAGATCTGGCATTTATCACTGTATTACTGAGCTCAAGGGGGAAAAAAAAAATACATGAACTCCCAAACATCTAGGTCCTATTAGATAAATGGTTGAAATATATTTTAAAAATATTATTTAATGATGTATGCCTCATGGAGAAGTCAGAGGAGAGCATCCTGACACGTGTTTTCATGCCCTGTGCTTCCCAAGGAGGAATTTCCACCAGGTCCATCCACCCATCCATGGTTTCCCAACAGGATGAAGTGCTGAAGGGTTCTGACAAATCCCATGGGAGTGTTTCTGCACTGATCCCCTCTGTGGACACCCCAGACCCCCACACAGAGCTCCCTGCAGGGCCTGACTCAGCCACAAAAAACACCCAGCACGGAGCACAAGTGGCACAGGGGGAGCTGGGACACACCAGCAGTTGGGAGCTTTTCCCTCGTGCAAAACCCTCCTGTAAGAGCTTTTCCAAACATCCCCCTCGAATTCCCAGAGCTGAGCTTCCAGTCCTATTGGGATATTTGCCCGTTTGTGATGACTAATCCTGTTTTGGAGGTTGCTGGGCAATGGGCCCCCTTTTATTTGCTTGGGAGGAAGCTGCAGCATTTCAAGCAGCATGAATTCCAGCCTGCTACAAGTCTCCCAGCTGGCAGAACAGCTTGAACATTCTGTATTTTTGATGAAATCTTTGATCACCTCATTGCAAGATCTGGTTGCCTACTCTCAGCTCTCTGGCAGCTCTGAGCACAACCTGCCATTTCTAGATGGGATTTGTTCTTTTACGGATTAGAAGCACTAAATAAATAAACCAAACTGTCTCAAAGATCTCCTGATCAATAATGTCGTGGGTCTGGGAACAGAACACACAATATTGCAAAGGGAAACAAATGTCAGTCAGACCTTCCTTTGTCCACCTGCTGAGACCCTCTCCCGAGGGAGGGGACCTGCCCTGCTGCAGCTGAACACTGAAGGCATCACTGATCCCTCGTTACCTTGGAGATCTTCCTGTTCCCAGGTTACCACCTAAATTACAAGGAAATGTGGCCATGGAATGAGCCTTCAGCTCCCACCACTGCAGCAGAGCCTCTGTGTGACCCTGGCCACGATGCTGGATCTCCAGCTCGCTCCTGGAAACAGGGGCAGTGGCAAACCCTCGGTCCCTCCCCTGCAGGGAAGGGCCTGTCCTGACCTTTGGGCATGAAATCCAAGTTGGGAATTGGCTGAGGGAGCCCTGCTGAACAACCAGCAGTGAGCAAGGGAGTGCTCTGCCCTCCACCAGGTGAGGCACCCGAGCTCTGAGGAGAACAAGGAGCACACATGAGTACCCCAAAAGCAAACATTCCCCATCTACCAGGAGAGCCTCCTGCAGCAGAGCAACATCACACCCATGGAACATTCCCACTGGATCCAGGAGGGCTCTGCTGTTCTCCCCCTGGCCATCAAACCCCTGGAAGAGAGAGGAGCTGCTGAGCTTGGAGCAACCTCTCAGCAGTGGTTCACCCAGGCTGAGATCACATCCCAGCTGCTGCTGAGGTGCCCTCCTTATCTGCATCACAGCTCTCACCTCTCATAGTAGCAGGGAAAAAGGAGGATGCATGAGTCACACACCAACCAGGCCAGGATGGGGGAAAGGGTTGTGTGCTGGAGGAGTTCCTTTGTCGGGGTCAGCTGAGAAGAACACAAGGAGAAACACACTGCAAAGTGTTTCCTTGGATTATTGTATTAGTTGTGATGTTTGTTGCTGTTTGGACACGGGCCCGAGGATCATTTTAAATAATGAGTTCTTCAGTGGGGACTTTCATTGAGGTAGTATTTATATAAACACGGGCTTGATTAAGAGCAAAGAGAAGTCAGCAGGAATTTTTCCCCCTTGTCTTCGGGGACTTTAAATCACAACCACGTTGCTGGATATTCTTAGAGTCGAATTTCAGATTCGTGAAGCAGTTTTTGGAAGGGCTTTGAATCACCCACCCTTCAGCACAAGGAAAGGCAGTTTAGCACCATGGATGAGGAGAAGGGAGAGGCCTTGAGGTGACTCCCCTGAGTTTAGCAAGCTTGGGCAGCACTGGAGGGCAAGGGGACCGTGGATGGAGCCCACTAAATCTCTGCAATCACCTCCACCAGCCACACGTCCCCTCCTCAGACAGAGAATCCTCAGGCCATGGATTCAGTGGCATTTTGGCAAGTTAGAGACTGCCTTCTCTCGAGCTCCCATCCCTGACTCAGATTTACCAATCAATCAGTGGATGGATCTCTATCACAATAAAGCCATCATCTCTGCACACAACCTGTCAGAAATGACAGCTCCTCATTCTAATATTGTGGGAAATATACACGCCTTGGAGGAAACACCTGTTGGATCCCCAAAGTGGGAGATGGAGGGAAAAGACAGCAGGAAACTCACTCCACAAACGGCATCACCCTGCCAAAGCCCAGCACTCTCTGATTTAACAGCCACTCTTTAGTTAAGGGTTCCTTCTGCCACAGACTCTGCAAATCACATTTCTTCTTTGCCTGTTTCCACAGCCATGACCTAATATCCACCAGTCACTCACGTTTCCATGAATCAAAGGAGATAATGTAGCTCTCAGCTACACTAAAAGATGGTCAGACACATCCAAGATGTTTCAAACTTCATTTGAGGACTAACATAAGTGATTAACAGTTGTCTATAGCATTAGGAGGCAGGGAGTGGAAGTCCTTTTATCAAATTGCTAGCTGCCAACAAGTTCCTGCTGACAAGCTATCTTTAAACTCTCCATAATGCCTCTGCAAAGCCCTAAAGCTTTGCTGAATCCCTCGCCTGCAGCCTCCCGACGTCAGCTCAGCTCCTCCACTCCCTGTCGTGGGGAGACGTGGCCACAATGAGCCTCAGAGCATCATGTGCACAACATCCAGGGCTGTGGATGCACTTGGTCCCTCCTGTGCTCCAGCTACAATCCCAAATCCCTGGGAATCAGAGCTTATTGCTGTGCCCTGGGTTCTGCCCAGAGAGAGAAGCCGACTCACAGAGCCCCTCAGAGCTGCACCCCTGGTCCCAGAAACCCACCCAGGTGAGGAACCCAACACCTGAGGAGACCTGGAGAGACCAAACCCTGACTGCCCTGGGGGGATTCAACACTTGCCACGTGGGCTGGTCCTTCACATCCCATTTGAGAACCCTCTGGGTCACTCCCAGACCTGCAGGTACCTGAGGCTTTCCCTCCTGGGGGGAAGTGGAGTCTCACACACACAGTGAGCACAAAGCCCCTTCCTCACTCCCAGGCCTGTGCTGGGAGGGGATGGGGCGTGTCTGGGCTTGGCTTGCTCGTCCCCCTGGGTTGCACCACTCCCCTCTCAGGGCATCAAAGTGCTCTCCCTGCCCTGCCAGGAGCCACGAGCCCTAATTGCTCACCACAGAGGTGTTACTGCAGAATATCACAACTCAGAGTGTTCCATCCCATAATTAGCAAATACACCAGGCAACAAGTAAAACCCACCTTAAAAATGGGTAGTTAAATTTTTCTTAATTACATCCACTGAACCGAATGTGCCCCTGAGCAATGCACGTGTAATCCCAGGGAAGTCGGTGTGGTTGTACAGAAAACACTAAAATTAAAATAGTCTGTACTTATCATCTCTATTGCAGCAATGCTTGCAGTTCCCCCACTAAGTTTTGGGACTCCAGCTTTATTTAGAGTTGTAAACACCAACAATAAAGGTAAACAAAGTGGAACTGGGGAAGGAGCACGGGAGGAGCTGTGTGGCACTGGGACTTAGAAACACAGAGGATGAACGTTGGTGTGATAGGTGTTGTTTGATACCACATTTTAAAGGAGAGCCAAGATTCTCCAGTAGCAGGACTGCAGGTGGTGATGCCTTAAGAAGAATTCCTGATACCTGCATGGCAAAGCCTGAAGGGTTGGCAGCACTGGAGAAACTCCAAATGCATGAGGATGGCTGGGCTGAACTGCCTGAACACGGATCTTGGTGCATCAGGGCCTGTTTCCCACCAGAAATCTCATGGGAGAGAAGACACCTTGTGCTGTTGTTACCTGTTCTCCATCCCTGCATCCAACCTCCTCCAGACCCCCTCCCTCAGCTCCCACTCTCCTGTGCCAGGACACATCATTCAGCCATGGGCACAGACCAGGAGGAACAGCTCCAACCCTTCTGCAGGTGGACACAGCCTGGCTGCCCTGGGGAAGGGGGATCCTCCTCCTGCAGGCACAACCCCTGTGCCAGAGCCACGAGCCCTGGTCCCTGACAGAAAACAGCAGCTGTTCCTAACATCCCTCGTGAAATCCTTCCTTCCTTTCCCAGGTCCTTCCTTCCCTTCTCCTCCTCATTGTCCAGGTGCACGTGCACCCTCCTGCCCTCCCACAGCTCCCTGGGCTGGGCACAGGTTTGCACTTCAAAAAAGCCAAAGCCTGATCCTGCAACCCACGCACAGAACAGAGGCTGCTTTGATTCCAGGGAGGCTGTTCCGAGGAGTCAGGCAGCAGACAGCTTGAGGAAGGGTGGCAAAATTCAGCTCCTAATTATTAGATTAAAACCTTGAAACAGTTGTCATGTATTGAAGGGACAAAGCAGAATTTGGCAAACAGGAAGGGAGAAAAAAACCAAGCCTCATAATGACAAAAAATCCCTGAAGACAACCTTGTCATTTTTTGAGAGCGTCTCAACAGTTCCCCGCTTTTATTTTTTTGGTCACTGCTTATCAAAATTTGCATGGCTAGTTAGTGGGTTAATTTAATTATGAGCAGCATTTATGAGCAGCCTGATGGGGGATCTGCAGAGGGCAATAGAATCTGTTCCTGAATGATGGGATTGCACACACTCGCACATCTGGAAGCCGTCATGGGACGGGTCCCTGTCTTGTAAATGCGTGTTGAGTGTTACAATATTTTACTAAGCACTCCCAATCTGTCAAGGTTTACAGGAGAGCAGAGACTGGGAACATTTGGGATCATTTGTGGCTTAGAGCCATTAGCTACTTCCACCCACTTATTGTGACGTTATTAATAGCAAAATAATCTAAAGAGCAGGACTTGGCTTGCTCGAGACCTCAGATAACGGGAGTGATTTTCACTGAGGGCCAAGGCCAGGGAGGCAGGACCCAGACAAGCAGAGCCTGTGCTGGGAGAACAGCCCTGGTGGGTCTAGGAGGTGCCATGGAATAACCAGAGGAGAAAGGTGATGCTGCCCATCCCTCCCCAACAGCCCATGGGGAGAAGGGCATCAGGCCCCACACTTGAGGAGATGAATCTGCACTTCATTAAACCATGGACAGTGGATATGAATCTACACTTCATTAAACCATGGACAGTGGATATGAATCTACACTTCATTAAACCATGGACAGTGCAACAGGAGCTCTGCCAGAACAGCAAGATGTGAGCTGTGGGTCGATGGTTCCCCTACCAAAACTCCAGTTAACTGGCTAAAACCCAATGTCACTGTGCTCCTGTGACATCTGGGGATCCCTGTGACCACCAGATTGGCAGTACCAGGAGTAAGGAGCACCCTAAATTCTCCTGGACTACAAAACACAGGCCTGAATGGCAAACTAAGACTCAAATCATGTAGAAGTCCAGTCCTAGCTTGGGACACAGGGCTGGATTTCAGCCTGTGAAAAGGAAATCAGGACCTGGCCTGTGAAAGAAACTTTGCACGAAGGTTTTACACCTTCTGGAGCCATGGCTCAATGAAAAGATTTGGAAGACTTTAAAACTCCACAGAGCTTTTGGCTTCTTGCTAAGCCATTGCGTGTCTGTTTAATTTAAATCTCCATCCAATCATTAAATAAGGGTATTTTTTTAATGGGTCATTATGATGTGATTTATGACATTGGTGTAATTGTCAGAATTACTGTAGGTAATTAAAATATGAAACCCCTGATGCCAGAGGCTTCAGTCCCTCTCAGCACCCTCATTAAAAATCAGGAGCTGACCAAATTATAAATAGACTGGTTTGCACAAGTTCACAGGGAAAGCTAATTATGAAACTTATCCTTATGCACTCAGAACTCACACCATCAGTCATGCAAATTCTTTAAGTGATTATACTATTGTATAACGTGGGATGGGATTAGCAGGTACAGGTGGGTGCAACTCCAGGTACAGTGTGCAGCACGACTGTTCTTTGCATGGTGAATGTGAATCCCTAAAATTCCTGCTGACAGACACGGGACAAGGGCCTGGGGGAGAGGAAGGGGGGTGTTTTCACGTGAAGGAGATGAAAAAGGCTGAGGAGCACAAGGAGAGGCTCTCTGATCTGCGATGGGAAGTCTCAGAGAAACGAGAGAGGCATGTGAACACAGGGGAAGGAGCTTCAGAAAGCAGCTGGAATAAACTGTGGATTATCTGACTGAATCTGTCAGGAATGGTGGCTGGCTGAAGACACAGGGAGTTTGGGCAGTTTGGGTGCCAAATGCAGTGAGTGTGACCCAAACTGAATCCCAAAAAAATTCTGTGTGTAAGGGTGGGCGAGGGCTGAGAGTTTTTCTTTCTAGTACTCTCAATATTTGATCTTCAGAAGTGAAAGAAAGAAAAAAAAAAAGTGAATAACTGGAGGCCCATATACAAAATCCAGCCAAAACTGAATGAGGAAGTAAATCCCTGATGGAAGAAGAGTCTCGTTAGAGTTATGGATAACATCTCCCTTAGAGCCAACACAGTAATATCTCCCTTACTGTGGGCCTCCAAAAAAAGGACAGGGAACTCCCTCTCGCAGTGCCAGCAAACAGATTTCCATGCAAAGCAACAAGGCAGCCTGTAGAAAACAAGCCTGGGCAGGTTTTGCACCCCATGGAAGCTGGTTTTGTGTGTCAGGAATCCACTAAAATATCTGCTCCATCCCAAGGACTCCTCAGGTTCATTGGCTGTACATGTTCCAAAAATAAGGCTGATCTATATTCTGTACCTGTACAAGATTCTGGGGGCTGGAGGTCTGAAGGGAGAAAGCTTGGGGGAAGGCGTGTTGGGACCACGTCTCCCCCCTGAATGCTTTTCATCAGACAAGCCCAATTAACTGCCTGTGTATCACCAGCTCAACCATCCCTGCATCCAACCTGGCACCCTGGCTCTGAGGAGAAGGCCTCAGAAATACACAGCAAGGACAATGGGACCTGTCAAAATGCAGTGTATTATCACCACTTCCTGGAGGAGCTTCCTGACTAACACGGGCTCGCAAACCTCCGGCGTCCAAAATAACTGTTCCTCTGCCTCCTCTGCCTCCCAAACTCCAGAAACGCCGTTCGTGTGGCTCAGGAGGGGCTTTTTTTAGAACTCCACCCCTGAAGTGGGTGAGGGACCTGCAGGCATCCAACACTTGTGTTTCCACAACTCCCCCCCCAGGTCTGGCTGTCACCGAGCAGCCCTGGTTGTGCAGCCAAGGCAGAGCTGGGGGCACGTGGAGCTCTCCTGGCTGGGGAGGGCTCTGCTGTGCCAACACACTCCTCCCCCCTGCCCACCTTCCCAGCCCTCGGCAGGGCCCAGGTACTGCTCAAAAAAGCACAATGTGCTGCTGACAAAAGGGAGCTCGCCCGCTGGAACAACACTTCCTGCACCTCTATCCATCTCCCTCTTCTCGAGAACACAGTTTTACACTTGTCCTTCATACAAATAACCCGAGGGTGGGAATTATTCAGAAGGCTCGTGTTTGACACCCCATCTGTTCATTTCTGACAGCGATATATAATGTAAGGCTATAAAAACTTGAAAAATAATGCAACATAAAAAGGGATTGACTCGGCTCCAAGAGGCCATAAACGGTAACAAATACCATTGTATGATTTATTTCATGCTGTAATCTTTACAGTAAGTCATCTTTCAGACATTTCCTTGTGACAGGTTTTAATAATATTAATGCCCAGAGCAATCCAAATCATCGCCAATAGACATATTTATCAAGCTGCCAATCCAAGTAAATGAAATTCTATAAGCAATAATGTAACATGTTTAAAGGAAGCTAATAAAACAAGTCAGGAGAGAAATATTACTGCAAAGTATGCTCTCTCTAATCCAGCCCTGGATTTTATACAGCCAAAATGCAAATCTCTCCCTCCGTGATTTATTGCTCCAAAAATACCAATGACCTTTCCAGGAGCTCTTGCACAGCCCCTTCTCCCACACTCAGACAGGCTGATGCCTCCTGCCAGATGAGCTGAGCTGCAGTGCTCAGCTCTGGAGTGCTCAGCTCTGCTGCCTGGCTCTGCCCCACCTCTGAGTTGGGAGCTGATGGGCAGCATCAAAGAGCAGGATCCTAAATCTTTCAGATTTATTAAAGACTGACAAGCCTCAACATGGGCTTGGCAACCCAGCCGGTATTTACAAGCAATTATCCAAGCACCAGATAAGTTACAATTAACAGGGAGCTAAAAGCTGGTGCTTTAACCTGGTTTCCCTTTTAATCTAATCCAGTTTCTAGTAATCCACTGCTGGGCTGGAGGGACTCCCCAGCAGGGCCAAGGGGAAGGAGCCCTGGCAGGGCTGTGCACACAGGGAGCCCCTGCTCACAAACACTCTTTTATGCCTCACTAGAAACTTAGCAGGAATGAAAAACAAGAGTCAACAATTCAGCAAAACACACACCATTAAATTTGTCACGCCTTAGGCAAGAACGTGTGGAAAAGCCATGACTGGTAAAGCAAGTGTATTGATGCAGGGGCTCAGCAGTGCTGCAGGAATCCTAAAAGGCCTTTATGGATTCACTTCTGGGGGAGTTTTATGGGTCTGAAGGATTTTTGTGTCGGGTTTGCGACGACTTTCTTTTTTTAATGACACTAATTAAGTTCTTCTCCTGGGTGTAAAGATCTGCTCATTGTCAGTGGGGGAAACAAAAAGAGGAAGGAAGGAACGTACAAGACCCAACCCAGGCAGTGTGATGGGAGGGATCTTTCATGACAGTGCTCCAGCAATATTGGCAAGACCTGAACCAAGCATGTTTTGAGTCTTACAACAGGCCAGGCCTAATTCTTTCCCACTACACTTCATGGAATACCCTTGAATTATGGTTTGATTACATTTTTTTCCTTGGTTAGCCCACGTGCAAGTCTTGTCTCAACCTCAGACGGAAATTTCTGCTCAAAATTTAAATATTTAGCCATTTAAGCATTTAAATACTGCCATTTAAGTATTTAGCTGGTTAAATGTCCCAAAAAACCCACAGATATTTCCAAAGAACCCTGTAGAGGGGTAAGAAGGGAAGCATCCAAGTGATTTTAGAAGCACTGCCTGCATTTATTGGATATCCAGAAAACACCTTTTGCCTTCCCACCTTTGTCTGCTCTTTCTATTTGCACCGAGAGCTCTTTGAGGCACAAACTGCCTTCCCCCCTGCACACACACAGCAGCCACCTAATGGGATCCCAGTCCCAGCAGAAGCCTCCAGGCACTGCTGTAGTTCAAATAATAAATACTGCAACTAATAATAACAGCACAATAAAATGTCCTCCCCAGGGAAGTGCTGGAAGACCAGTCCCTGGTGTCACTTAAAACTAAACACCAGAAAACATACCTGTGTGCCTGGGTAGATCAGAGATATGGTGATGAGGGAGAAAATTGATGGGGATAGGAACAATTATTTATCTGCATATTTGGCTATTTCTTTAGGGGGCTTGAAAATATCTCTCAGTGCCATTTTTGTTCCTCACTGCTGAGCAGCAGCAGAAATCTCAGGGAAAATAAATAAATAAATAAGAAATATATAATCCCCAAGGTGTAATCCCAGAGTATGGAAACTCACTTCACTTAAATACCTCCCTCTGGCATAATTGACTTTTCATGTGCATGTTAATAATGATATTTCAGCAGGTTGTGAGGGCTTGTTCTTCTCCCCCCACCTGCTTTGGTAAATTATGTGATTGGGCACGAGGAGGGGGAGGGACACATTATAAATCTAATTATGTTTTCGTTTATATTTAACAAGTCAGCACAATGTGGTGGTTTGTGGGTGAGGATTTGCTGTGTGGCCCTGATGTTTCCAGCTGACCCACCCAGCTGTGGGGCAGAGCAGCCCCTCTCATTCCCAGTGCCCTGGCTGTGCTGGGATAACTGGGAGGGGGCAGAACCCTCCTGAGGACACCCCAGAGCCCTCCCCAGGCTGACATTTGCCTTTGCTGCTGGAGCACATGAGGGCATTGGGGAAGGAGAGGAGGCATCATTCATGAAGCCTCTCCAGCTCTGCAGCAGCTGCTCACGAGGAGAAAGGAGGGAGGAAAGAGGGGTTTGTGCATCTCCCTTCCCCTGCTGGGGTCCTGCTCCCTCCTATGACTCCTGCTGAGTCCTGTCACCCTGCCCAGTGGCTGCTCTGGAGGAGGGAGCAGCTCCCTGCCCCTGCCAGCTCAGGATCCCCATGATCCCCTCTCCCTGTGCCAAAGGCGCAGGAGGGGGGAAAAACCCAGTCCTGCACTGGGGAAGGTGTGCTCCAAACGCCCTGTGATTAAAACATGGTCCTCCAGACAGGGGGAAAAAAAGAGCTGGAGGGCAGGAAGAGTCCCTGCTCTGCCCCTGTGCCACCCTCGTGCTCGTCCTGGGTGATGTGCAGTTGGTTGCTCACCATGACACCCTCGAACTGTTTTCAACTTCCCCAATTTCCCATCAGGAAATCAAAACCCAGCAAGGGCTTAAGTGGCCCAAAGCCCCGGGTTGAACCTGAGGAAGCGGATCGAGAAAACGAGCTCGAGTTTCCCAAATCCTAAAATAGCCATTTAACAGCTGGAACATCTTTTTCCCTGACACTTGATCTGGTCCTTTCTGGGCCATAATCCGAGGCCACGGGCTGTTAATCCCGGCCTTGGAACACCAGGCAGTGATTTGAGGATGTACAGCAGCACCCTCAGGGGTTTTTTTAGGAGCACCAGGGCCCACCTTCCTGTGCTGCCTGTCCCAGTGATGGGCTGGTTCAGATGGAGGATGTTACTCCTCACACTCCCCTGGTCTGGATCTTTGGTGCTAATCCACCTTCCCCTCCCTGTCAGCCCGTGACAGGAGGCACAGCAAAGCTCCCTGTGTCACGTGTGTCTAAACATGTCCAAGGCTTACAGATGGGAAGGGAGAGGTTGGGCTCAGGGAACGTTCAGGCACTCATGTCTCCTCATCTCCCAGCCTGACAGATGAGCCCTCTCACATCCCCTCAGCTCGTGGTGCTGTAACTCCTGCCAAACCATCCCAACCCAGATCAAAGAGCCAGCAATCCCAAACCTCCCCCTGGCAGGGAGGGGGACATCTCTCTGAATGGGTGGTTTGTGACCCTTCAGCTGTGGCTGTGCCTTGGGGGCAGGAGACCCCTGTGAACAGCTCAGAGAGGAGGAGTTGGGAGGGAAGGGAGAGCTCCCCAAGGATGCTGCACATCCCTGCACCCCTCTGTGCTGGAGCCTAAAGCTTGTACCAGCACTCAAGGCAGGGAATGGGAATTCAGAGCAGCCTGTCTGACACAGGCACTGATAAACACCTGAGAGAAAACTCTGTGGTCTCCCAAACGGAGCTGCCTGGCCAGCCCCAGCCCTGGGAACAGCCTTTGGACACCCTGCCTCAAGAAGCCCTGTTGCCTCTCAATACATAACTGATTATTTAAAATAATAACAATAACAACAACAATCATCATCTGGTAATAGTTTTAGATGAAGTCTGGATGATAAAGGAAAAAAACCAGCCTGGGGTTTGTGGTTCTGCCTGGTTCACACCATCCACACTCCTGTTGCAGAGGCAGCAGGGGCTCCCTTGGCTAAAGTTCATGACCTGGGAGGCTCCTGCATCAGTTTTTGGATTCTGTGACCACAAACTCTCCTGCCACCAGCCAGATCTCCCTGTTCCTGTGGAAGGAACCACAGGAAGACTCATCCACACTGGGTGGGGTCATTTCCATCTAATCTGCCCCTTCCCTCCCTCACAGTGAGTTTGGGGGAATCCAGAACACCACACACCACTTCCACTGCATCACATGGAGAGAGGAGGAATGAACCAAAGTGCTTCTAATGAAGCTCTGTCTTGCTCTGAGACATCCAGGATCCACGGGGAGGGCAATGGCAAAGCCTCACTCACACCTGGCAGAGCTCCTGATCCACCCCAGGCACCTCCTCTCTCTCCCCTGGAACTGGTGCAGAAGTGCAGGTTTGCAAACAACTGCTTTTTATTAACACATATCTATAATGAAATGTCATCTTGTCCTTTTAACATCTCAGATTGCTGGGAAGTGAGGAGGAACCCAGGCAGGTGGAGAAGCTCCTGCAGTGCCAGTTCCTTCCTACTCACCTGCCAGGGACTTTTATTAGGATGCCTTTGCAGTCTGTGGAGGTCTTTTTTGGGAGGGAGCTGGGGGCTGGGGCTTTCAGGGACCTGAGCTCCATCTCTGCTGAGCAGCTGAGCTGAAAATGGGCTCCAGGTTCTCCTCCCACCCGACAGTTCTGCAGGGACCCTGCAGGTGTCAGCACGGCTGTGCTGCCTCACTCAGAGCAGCTTTCCCTCTCTCCCAGCCTTCTGCAGCTCAGGGACAGGTTCTGGGATGGGGTTTGCCTGCCATCTGCTGCTGAAGAGATTCCTGTCCTACTCTCTTTTTTTAGCCAAGCTTCAACTCCTAAAGAAAAGCATGAATTCGAAGAATTTAAAGTATAATCACAATGTAAAAGACTAAATGTGTCATCATAAAACTCCCTATTTTATCAGGGAAACAAAGGGCTGTGTATTCCAACTGTATTTCAACCCATCCTTCTAGAGAAATATGTAATAAAAATTACAATTAACAGATACTCATTCAAATATTTGTTTGGTTTTTTGGGTTTTTTTGTCTTGGAGGACAAACAGAACGTGAGTGACTGTAATTATTACTACAGATACTGTGGTAGCATCTGGAGGTCCCACTTTTAGAAGAGGCATCTCCTCCATGCCAAGTACTGTGTACAGAAAGCAAAATTAAGAGTTTCTCTACCTGCAAGGGCAGGGTGCTGCCTGTTCCCTCCTGCTTCCTCTCTCCATCATTCTATTTTGAGCCAGACAAGGTATGAACCCCAGGAAGATTGATTGAGTTGTGGCCTGTTTTCCATTAGTACTCTGCAGCTCCATCCACTGGCTCCCTTCAGCACAGAGTTCATTCACCATTCCTGGGAGAGTTCCCCCCTGAATTTCTCACAGCAACGTTTCCCCACAACCCTCTGGGTCCAAACTATCCTACAGTCTGGTTAAAACAGCCATTTCCTTTATAAAAAGTGGGAAAAGAATTAATTGCACTCAATGGTCTGAGTTTCCTGGGCGAATTCTCAAGCTTTTTAAAGATCTATGACTCTTATTTATTCCCCTTGCTGGACCAGTTCCAGCTTCCCCATTAGGGTGTCTTGTGCTTCATCACCACAGAGTCACCTGGCCCAGGACCAGATCAGCTTCAGAGAGCAGAAGCTCTGCTGCCAACACAGACAAATTATCCCTTTATGACAACGTTTGAGAGCATTCAGGAGCCTCTGCAAATTCAGTGGGTAAAAACAACACCGGAGGTGTTTCCTTTACCAGTGAAAATAAACATGGGTGAGTCACCCCACATCAAAGTGAGACTCACAACTGCAGTTTGCCAGCTCGTCCATGGCTGGGGAGTATCTGGACTTGAATGAAACAGGAGGTGTCAATGAAATAAAAACCCTTAAAAAGCAGCCCAATTCTATCCCAGCTCCTGCACTGATAAACACTGCATTTATTGCATCACAGCACCACAGAATGGTTTGGGCTGGAAGGGACCTTAAAGACCCATCCAGTTCCAACCCCTTGCACCTTCCACCTGATACCTGTTCAGCCTAAATTAATCCTGTGAGTGAAAAACCTCTGAGGAGAGGAATAACAGTGCAGCTCTTTGGAGCAGGGAATGGATGGGAAGTCTCACACACAGCCACTAGATGATAGCAAAAGCCTGTCTGCTGCAGGAGGACAAACCTGAGACTGCTCAGGCAACTTCAGGCCTAATAATTCTGTCTTTTTTTTTAAATTAAACCTTCTGGTATCAGTTTGAAAACACCTGAGCAGTTTGTGTCCTGTAAAGCTAATATGTAGGTTATCAATCCGGCGTTGTAGCAGGCACTGCTGAGGAAAGGCAGGAAAAGGGAGAATAAATTAAGACCCCCTTCCCTGCAGGGAGGTGACAGGATTTTCAATTGTCGGTGTTCAGGTGTAAATTACCTCACAAGACCCGACCAAAGAAAGCAACAAGCCTGAAGGGCCACTGAAGAAAAGCACCAAAGAAAAACAGGCAGTTAACTGGGAAGGGAAGGATGGATTTCCAGCCCGTTTTTGGGGGTGTCAAGCAAGAGCAGTTCTGCTGCTGTGCTTTAAGCACAGACTCAAACAGTGAATTGCACCTGTATCCCACTGACAGTCCAGAGCCAAGAGAGGAAAGAAGGATGAATATTATTTGCTTTGCCAACTCCACCTGCAAATGGTATCCATAAACTAATCCCTTCACCTCTCCAGATGCCCTACAAATAGAAAATAGAGGGAATCCAGTTTGGGGACTGGTTTGGAGGGATGCTAATGATGCCATCAGATTCCCAAAGGCAGCAGCACTCAGGGAGGCCCCAGTTCCAGCCTGCCCAGTAGGAAGATGAGGAGGATGATGAGAGCTGACAGCAGAGCTGCTCCACACAGCACGTGCAGCTCTCCAGTGGAAAGGAGTCACCCT
Source organism: Corapipo altera (assembly GCF_003945725.1). NCBI lineage: Eukaryota > Metazoa > Chordata > Aves > Passeriformes > Pipridae > Corapipo > Corapipo altera. The sequence goes on along the minus strand of NW_020885001.1, from coordinate 292,146 downwards.
CCTCAACTGCTGCTAGTCAGGATACTGAGGAAGGTAATTACACCATATTTAGGAATATTATATCCTGTATGGGGTTGAGAGGCTGCACAGCTGCTACCTGTCTGCATCCTTCAGCACAGCTGATGGAATCACAGAGGAGAGCAGTCAGTTGGCTCTCAGAGCTCTCCAGGCAGAAAAAAACTGTGACAGGACAAATATGTTCCCCTGCCAGCAGCACTGTCTGTGTCACTGCTAATATCAATCAGACAGGGAAGGAGAGCACTGGAGTGTCTCATCCCAGCTCCTGGTGCTGGGAGTACCTGCAGGGTGAGGCTGGGAGAGGGAACATCTGCTGGGATGGGACCCATGGGTGTTCCCAGCTCCCACCCTATCCCAGGAGGGGAGAGTCACAGCAGGGTTCAGCCCCACCTGAAGCACAGCAATCCTAATTTCATGGCATGTGCCTTCAGTTACAAACTTGTGTAAGATCCCCATGATCCTGTCACCTGCAGTGACACAGGAAAACTTTATTTTCAAAGTGCTGGAACACCAGAAATTCCAACAGAAACCACGCTGAAGTTAAAGCCAGGGGTGTTTTGTTGTTTGTTGGTAGTGTTGGGTTGGTTTGTGTGTCTCTTTTTTTTTTTTTTCTATAATCCAGGTCCATTCCTTCTGCTTCTTTTGGAATATTTTACTAAGTCTTCAGTATTTCAAAACACAAGGTCTCCTCCGGACATCCATGAATGAGACCCAAATACAATGGACATTCTAAAGATGCTCCAATGATTGAAACAAAATTTCTAGAACTGCTGCACTTCACAATATTCCTCTTTCAAAACCAGATGATCAGACTTTGGCTTTCCCCTTTATTTTTTCTGTTTCAGTGCCTGAAACATGTCCAGCCTGCAAAGTCACTTCTGCCCGACTTGTGTGTTCTCAGCTCCCATGAGGGAAATGTTGGTTTGCAAAAGGTACCACTAAAATACCTGGCACTGCCCAAAGTGTGAATCTCAACACGAATTGAGGAGATGCAGCTCAAGCATCCTCTCCTAAGGGGCCTTTCCCAGGGTTTGCTGCCCACAAGAAAGAGCAAATAATGTCATTCTTACCCCAGCTCTCCTCAGCTCCTCAGGGTTCAGTGCAGAGAAAGTCCCATCAGCTGAGCAGAGTTTGAACACAGCTTCCAGCTCCAGACTGGGAAGGGACCTGTTCAATACAAACAACAGTGAGGAGGGGGGATAAATCCATCAATCTCTCATAATTACACTCTCTGCAAGTCCCCATTTCGCAGAGAAGCCATTTGCCACAACTGCTTGCTGTTTAAAAAAAGCTACAGGGATTTTGGCAGCTCCAGTAAAAGTACACAGTTTAGATTTTAATGAAAACAAGCTTTTATAAAACTTAACAGTCGTGGAAATGTTTTCTGGATTTTTCCTGTCTTCTGCTATTGTCATTAATTTTTCATGAGCATCATTCCACAGCCATCCATGCAACTCTAATTTTATAGCTCACTGTTGCTCCACAAGAGTCAGGAAATGACACTTCCCAGGGTTTGATGCTGCATTCTCTTTTCAAATGAAACTGCTGAACTTCACTTTCTCTCCAACTCCAGCATTATTTTCCTATTCAATTTATGCAAAGTGTGTCTCATCCAGGGACTTCTGTGCCATTCTCTCCCCTGGGAGCTGTGCAGTTGTGGAGATATTCCCACCCTGATCCCGGTAATGAAGCGTGCCCTGCAGGAGGGGATCCAGCCTTGAGCCAGAGGCAGGAGCTGGAACATCCACCCATCCTCCCAGCACTTTGTTCCAGTGATTATCCACCAGTTCTCACTTGGAAAATGCACGTCTTGCTTCCCACTTGAGCTTGCTCAGCTCTGAACTCACGTTATTTCCTTCTGCCATGCCCACCTCCCAGGCTTAAAGGAGGTTTTTCCACTGGTTGTGGAGCTACTTGGGCACTTTAACTGAGCCAGACTCCCTGTCCTCTGCCTGTCCCTCTGGGCTCAGCAGCTCCAGAAAACCAAGGGACAGGCAAGACCCCAACCTGCACCATCTCCAGCAGGGGATATCCTGTTTTCTGATGACTCAGACCCAAGTTCTGACATCCAAAGCCACAGCCAGGCTGTGTTTCACACCAGTGCCACTGATGGCATTGACAACAGCTGGCACACAGCCCTGTGGTTTGCTCAGCAGAAGCTGAAGAAAGACCTGACTAATTCATTCAGAGGTTTAAAGGCACGGATGAAGACAGACAAGGCCCACACACGAGCTGGGAAAAGCTGCAGAAATGCTGGAAATAACCAGATTCCAAAGGGATAAATAAAGTGATTACAGGAAAGGATGAAAAACCAGAGTGGCTCTGAGTTAAGCTGAGGCAACCAAACATCCCACTGCAGAGCAGCTGCCTTCCACACTGCTGAGCTGTTCTCAGACGTGCTTCAACAGAGGGGCTATAAAGTGACATTTGCTTTGGGGTTTTATTGTGAAATAACCATTAAACCAAAAGTTAAATGAGTTCCCAATTTTGTGTCATTTCAATGTCTAGTTCCTCAGGTCTGCACTAGCATTTGGAACCACGTTAAAACATGATGTTATTCATCTATCACGCAAATACAGTGGAATTACTTGGATTCAGGTGTTTATGGAGTGCTCCTGTGGCCCAGGATGATGTTCTGCACTCATGGACCCCTGAGAGAGCAGAAACAGCACAGAGCAACCTGTCCCACAGGTCAGCCCAGGTGGACATCTACCCTCACTGAGAGATGTGATGCTGTTCATGGAAAGAAATCTGTGTAAATAGCATTAACTGCCTGTTTATTCCTCAAAAACCCCACCTTTCTGTTCTGAAGCTCTTCCTAGATGTTCGTCAGATTTATAATGCCTTGGGATTAAACACAATATTGGATTGCTCTTGATGTATAATTCTGCTCCTCTGAATTCACTTCAGTGTGTGCTGCACAGCTTTTATATTTTATTTATTTCATTTTATGATTCCATTTTATTTTTTCCAGTGTTATGCACCAGTACAAGCAAAGAACTGAGAACAAAGCTCCATCACATTAAATCAATCAGAGGGGTTTACTTATTAATGCCTTTTTACCCCGAGCACGTTCTACAAAGTACCTGTGCAGGCTGGCAGAGGTTGGTGTGCTTTCCTGCTCAGTCTCCTTATTTTGTTCCCCTCCTTCTAGTTTAATAGACTTTCTAATCAGGAGGATTTTAACAAGCTAAGGCAGAGTGTCTGAGGCTGGGATGCCTGAGCTTCGTGCCCGCAGGTGGCAGCATTTCCCTGGATTTTGGCTGCTTTTGGGTACCAGGATGTAAAACCAATTTGCTGCTCAGCATCAAAGAGAAAAACAAGGCAGCACCTCCCGGGCTCTGCCCCTCCCGGGCTCTGCCCTGCCAAAGCAACACTCCCACGGTGCCCCAGGCTGGCCCAGCCACAGCTGGGGGGGGCAGCAGTGCCACCAAATGCCACCAGTTCACGCACAGGACCCCCCCTTCCCACCAGAACACAACGTCACCATTGACAGCTCCAGGTCTGGTGGAGAGTTTTGAAGCCTTTTATGAGCACTGCAGATGAATAATGCAATCAGACTCTTCTTCAGGCAATCAGGCCAGCTGAGGAGGGAAGCAGTGATTTCGCCTCAATTGGGAAAAACATGTGCCCAGGAAAAAAAAAAAAAAAAAAGAAAAACAAGAAAAAAAGCCAGAAGAATGGTGAAATAATAGCCCAGCAAATAGCTGGCAGAGAGGCACAGGATATGTTATTGCAGCCTTTAAATGCAGCAATATTTAGTGCCTGACCTTCCCTTCCCTCCCTTGCTGAGCAGCAGAGGGGACTGGAAGTGGCTGGAACCAGGGGGGTGTTTGGAATGGGGAGGTCACAGCTGACAAGAGGTGTCACACTCGTGTTTTCCTGGAGACTAAGATGACAAAACTGCAAATCAGCTCATCTAAGGCTCCGGGGTGGCAAGGACAGAGAATTTCAGAGAAGTTCCCTGAGGTAGAAGGGGTGTCCTCCCCTGCTCTGGGCACTGGCTGAAGGTGGCAGCCTTTGCCCATCCCTTGCTCCTGGACCAGGACTGCAAGGCATCAGCTCCCTGGAACTCCTGGCTGGTTTCTGAGCCCAGCTGTCCCCAGAGTAGGATTGGGTCATTCCCAAATTCCCATGGCTCAGCAGGAGCCCAGAGCTGCAAGTGATGCATCAGCACGAGCAGGGACAGATCAGAGAGCAGGGACAGTGCAACAGGACTCTGCTTTCCCTTAATTTGACTAAACTGTAGTTTAGGCTGCACTGATTCCATAATTCTCTGGTTTAAGCTGCTCTCCTCCTGCAGCCACCCTGCTCAGGGTCTCAGCTCCTGTTCCCTGCAGGAACATCCAGTTCCCACCATGCCACTCCAGCAGTTCAGCCTCCAACCAGCACAATAAAAGGATGCCTCTCACCAGGGCATTACACATGTCCCAAATCAGGCTCATGTTCAGGATTTTCCTAATTTGTTACTCTGGTGGTACGTTCTTCCAACAGCTGATTATCTTACCCTGAAAACACGTGTACTTCTTCCAACCCCTGTGCCAGCTCCAGCCTCAAACAAAAGCTGAGTCCTGACCTTCCAGCCACATTTCACTGTGTATTTTTCTGCTGGCTGGTGGAGCCATCCATTGTGAGGAGTCATCTTCCCTGTATTTGTGCTTGCACACTGTGATGGAGTCTCCTCTTTATTTCCTCTTTGATGGCCTAAATGGCCCGAGCTCACTTTCAGGAGAAAGATGCTTCCCAGACTCTGAATCATTTATACGGCTCTTTTATGAACCCTTCCAATTTTTCAGCGTCCTCTTTGATCTGCAGGCACCAGAACCACTATCCCAGAGAAGATCTGGCTAATGGGGGTGGATGGAGTGGGGAGCTTATTACATTAGATCTGTGAAAGGAAAGATTTGATTTTAAAGTGCACCAGTTTGACTGAGAGGAAAGGAGGATAACAGAGGCGCTGAACTGGGGAGACATTTCCTGAAAAGATTAAACTTCTCTCTGGGTAATGAGAACATCCACAGCCACATTAGCCTGGATTAAAGAGGAAGATAAATTCTGCTGCTTCAGAGCATAAACCAATAGCTGGTGGGGACTCCAAATAAATGTCTCCTTTGGGTGGATTCTCCTGTAATTGCTCATTCTGGAGAGAGCTCCCATCTCCCATGAAACAGCTGGCTCCCAGCAGTCCCAGAGCACTGGGATAAATGGGTCTGGAGGAAATGGCCCATCTTTCTACACGTGGAGACACACACACAGATGGAAGAGACAAAGGGTTTGCACTTCAAGATTAAATCCTTATGTTGTCTCTCTGCTTCCAAGCCTGTCTAGGTGAGAAGATAAGGAATTAAACCGAGGAGCACACATTGCAATCTCCTTCCACTGCAGCCTCCCTTTGGGCTGGAAGTGAACACGTGGCCATGACTGCAGCAGTCCTCTGATCCCTGCCTGGCAAACACATCCCACTTTTACTGTGCTCTGGACCTTCCAGGTGCAAAATAAAACAGATTGCTCCGGAATTTGGAAGCAAATGAGCCAGGCTGCTGGCTCCGGGCTTCCAATTTAATAAACGTGCAACTGTATCTAATGGGCAGTCTGTCACCTCCCTTCAGTGGAAATCACCTGCTCCTCTAATAATCATTAAACAAATTGACACCACAATAGCCAAGGCCCCTCGTCTTAATGCCACCTGCAGCAGGAGTTAAATAATCCACTGAGATCTTCCCAGCAAGGCCATTATTCTGCCTGAGTGCACATACACACCCCTCCACAGAACCAACGTGGCCATGGAGAGAACAAACTGCATTAGAATTCTCTTTCCTTAGAGAACGTGTATTTTATTGGCAGGACCACCTCTCATTTTCTCATGATGAGGATGATAATCCCCCTTGTGCCTCCTCTGCCCAGGAGTTGAGGCAGGATCCACAAGGGTGTTGGGACTTCTGACATTACCTGTCAGGCTCTCCTAAGGCCCAGGGTGGCAGATTTGCACAAAAGCAAGAAAATGCCTCGTGGTTCACAGTAACTGGAGAAAAAAAGCAGCAGAAGATGATCTCCAGTGTGACAAAATTCAGATCCACTGGTGATGGAGCAAGTACAGGGGACAAGATCCTGCTCTCAGACTTGTTCCTCCCTTTGACCTCTGCATTTGTCAGCATTCTCAGATCCTTGTCTCAAGCACCTGTTTGTCTCTGGCCTGGCTCTTGTTCTCCCTCCCACCCACTGATTCCAGACACAGCCTATCAGCCTCCAAGCTCTGCTTGGAGCTGGCCTTCAGAAACTCTTATCCACAGCATTCACTGCCGAGGGACACTCGAAACTAATGAAGAATTCTCTTAACAACCTTATGCAACCAGTCTGATTGAGCCAATCAGGCTGATTTGGAAGTCAGGTTGTACCTTATGGGGCCTCTCGTGTCTGATGAGAGCACAAAACCCACGTGCTGGGAGAGGAGAGCATGTGCCAAAGGGGCTGCTCTGCAATTCCTGCTCACAGGTACATTCACCACTGAGCCGGGACAGTTTTCTGGAGGGCTGTGCACAAAAACTTCGCGGTGAATTGGTCTCAGTTCAAAGCAGAGTCGATTGGTCCTTCACACCTCCCTCCTCTGGGGGGGGGGAACATCCACACACAAGTATTCCAGAGGAATCAAGGACATGGCAGGACTGGGATCTGCTCCAGGGCAAGTCCTGGCTTTAAGAAGCCTCGGGGGGCTGCTGCTCATGTGGTGCATAACCTGGGAGTCAGGAGGGGGATGCAGGTGAGGGTCTGGAATGGGCTGCACGGGATGAACCGGCCCCTTGGTGGCTGGCTGATCCTGATCTCCACAGTTCCAGAGACATCAGCCCTGTGCAGAGTTCTCCTCCCAGTTCCAGAGACATCAGCCCTGTGCAGAGTTCTCCCCACATCCCCTTTTTCCAGGCAGGGAGGTGAAACCTAAGGAGTAGCTCAGGACTTCTCTACTCCTCCCCAAAGCCCAGCAGGAGCTCTGCAGGTGAGTGGAACTAAGACTGCAGGTCCCGAGCCTCAGCTCTCCACCCTTCACCCAACCTGCCCCGCAGAGATCTCGGCCGGGCTGAGGGAAATCAGGGCAGCTCTTGTCACCAAAGACTTTGCACTGGTTGTTTTAGGGGGTTCCTACCTCCAGTAACACCTTGAGCCTGATCCTTGCTCCTCTCACTGCTGGGCCAGTCCGGGCAGGATCTGCCTCCATTCCAGCTCCAGCAAAGGCTGCAGTTCATCTCGAGAGAGGTAAATGCTTCTCCAGGTACAACCCATGTCCCTTCTGGGAGACAGGGAGGAGGAGGAGGAGGTTCAAGTGGGAACAAGAAGGGGAAGGGCTGCAAAGCCATCAGTTCCTTTGTGTTTAAAACAATCTTCCACAGATGACGATCGGTCTGCGTTTAAGTATCTCCAGTTTAGAGTAAATTGCTCCCATTGAAACCTCTCAGCAATCAAAATTAACACACTGAGCACCATCATCACCAGGCTGGAGTGGGAGAGGCCAGGAGGGCAGTCACATTAAGAATCAGATTTCAATCCACGAGTACATAAAAGTCAGAAGAACAGTGCCACAGAACACACTGTAACCTCTTATTATTTCCCCAGTGTTCCTCTTCGACCCCACCTGGCCCAAAAGCAGCTTATTAGATAACATTAGTGCCCAATGCTCAGGATTGCACAATCCATCGGGAACTGCAGATTCCACTGCCAGCCCTGCTGCTTCTCCTGGGTCACCAGACCCTTCTGCTGCCCGAGCAGAGGCATCAGGAGAAGCACAGTGGCTTTCAGGGCCAGTGGCTGTGATGCACATCCCCAAAGACTCGCTGGAGCAGAGTCCCATCTGCTGGTTCCTGCAGAGGACACCAAGGCACAGGAAGGCATCACTGATTTGTGTATTTGTTTTGCTTGAATGCTTTGTTTTGTTCTGTTCTGTTTCTGGTCAGGCCTCAGAACCCTCACCCACGTGGCAGATCCTCAGCCCACACCAGGAGGTAAAGCTCAGGTAACTTTGGGAGTCGTTCCACAGAGACCCACCGACCCTGCAGTTGGGATTGCAGCTACAGGACTTCATCCTTAGGGGGTTTTTTTCCCCCTGCAGAACGGCAAAGAGCAGGGGTTTGACACCCAGCTCTCTGCTTCAGAGTTTGCTTGGGAGACTCCAAACCCATGGAATGTTCTTCCTGCTCCATGTGCTGATGCAATGATCAAAGTGGCTGGCAGTGGATGTAGGTTAGTCTAACCAAAGTGCCTTAGACAGACAAAGATTAACATGCCTAAATGATACATGTGCTCTAATTAGAGAATGTAATCACCTCGGGCTTGATCATTATTACTGCCTTTATGTTTAGCATTTCACTGCATTAAGGTCCCTGGCAGTTCTTTCATCTAACTTATATTCAAGGACATCAGGCTTTTAATCATTAAACACCTTAAACACCATTTTTCAGGAATCTTTGAAGAATAATTATTTTACCAGTATAAACTGTGTATCTCTGAAGGTTGATTTAAAAACTTCTCGTCTCCAGCTGCTGCACTTATGTCAACAGAGCTCTTTGGAAATCACACTGTGGGGGAAGAAAAGTAGCTCCGAAAATAAAGGAAAAAAATGTTTTGTCATCCCTACTCTATTTTTTCATCCATTTTGTTCTGTTGGAAGATTTTCAGCTCAGCTCTGGGATCTGTCAAAGTTTCAGCACTGCCAGAGCTCGGAGGGTTTTCATTTGAGACATATTGCCCCTGGCTCGGGGCTGCCCAGCACCTCCAACTCGCTCCTCCTGCTTTGCTGTAATGTTTCCCCTCACACCTTCCTGCACACATCCAGGTTTTTCCCTGAATGCACCTGTAAAGGACAATGTTCCCTTTTCTCTGCAGGTCCCCCACAGAGCCCCCAGGGCTGGTTACCTGCGGGATTAGAAACCAGGAGTTCCCACTTCAAGCCAAACGCCCTTCTCGTGCATAAACACGGGATCAAATTGCCCGGACCGTATTTTGTAATTAGAAGCTCAAAACAACCACAGGACACGGTTACCACGGGCTTTTCATCCTTTTGGTCCCCGGGGACTGGCTGTGGTAACTCTGCACCCTGAAATGAGCAGCACCCGGGCATCCTCGGGCTCCAGACTGACAGGGAACGTGCAAAAACTCACTGTAAGCACCACAAAAACCTGTAAACATCGCTGACCCCAGCTGCATTTTTGATGCAGTTCACAGGAGAGCGGATCCAAAGCCCTTTGAAATTCAGATGAAGCCCTTTCCCGATGTGTTTGAACGCTGCCGGGCTGCGCTGCCCTGGTTCCTCTGGCACGTGCCGTGTATTCCTGCTGTGCATGAATGCCAATAATTCAGAATACAGAAGCAGAACCACCCCTTCTCAGGCTGTGGCCCAGCCGCAGCAATCAGCCAGCAAAAGGCAGGAGGCTCTTTCCTCCTGACTGGCAGCTTTGACCAAGGCAGGGAATCTCTTTGAAGGGCAGGAATTGTTGGTGTCTGTGAAGATAAAGCCCCCCCCAGCGTTCCAGGACCAGGAATGCAGTTTTCCAAGGAGTGGGGTGGCTGGAAAGCCCCACAACAGGCTGTTTGAGCTGCAGCCTCCCTGTGTGCACAGCAGTGACTCCCCACGGTGGGAATCACATCAGCCAGAGACAATAAAACCCAAAGCACAGCTCTGCACCTCCAGCCAAGAACTTCCTCCAGTATTAGAAAATCAATTACTGCTTCCAATCTGGGCTGCAAATATTGGAGGTGACTAAGTATCCCATGGTCTTTTTCACTCATAAACTTCTCTCTCTGCAGTAGGAGTACCAGGGAGGTGGTAATAAAATTTGTGTCTAGTGGTTCCTGCACATTTCAATATTACTCTCCTGCAAGTGAGCCTGGTGGATGGAAAACAAATTTAAATCAAGGTAAAAGCCCAGGCAGATACTACTCATATTGTTAACTGCTTCTCCTGTGGAGAGAGGTATTTTGTGTCCTTTGGAAATGGACTTTTTTGTCCATTTTTTGTTTATTTTGTGCCTTCTCCTCACTGTGGAGCTGTAACATTTCCTGTCTCTGAACGGAGGGTGAGATGTTCCCCTTGGAGGGGGTGTGGGAGAGAATGGGGACTGGGGGTTTATAGTTTCCTTTTCTCCTCAGTAACAAACAAATTCTCTGCATTTATTTTTTTCTGCCTTCGTTGTTTTAATTAAGGGGCCCTGACTCAAAACCCACTGGAGTAGCACAGATCTCTCCACTGGCTTCAGGAAGATTTGGACCTAAGTGCAAACAGCCTGGTCAAATCACCACAGCCTGCTCAAGACTTGCAAAGGCAGCAACACATAAACCCACACATTTCCTTCTGAAAGAGGTTGGGGGTGGCCCTGCAGGAATCCCAGGTACAGCAGTTCTCTGTCAGGGTGTATTTCAGAGCCTTGCAATGACATTACTGTGAAATTACTCCACTTAGGGACAGCTGTTGTATTGATATTCCTCAACAGCCAGGGATATTTGTCATGAGAGCTCAAAACAAACAAGACACACTTTTATTTCCACTCCTTTACATGCTTAACATGACTGTGCTCCCATAACTCCAGTGATCCATTAAAACAATTTTTTCCTTGACAATCATTTGAATATGGGAAAAAACCCACAGGCATTTCCTCAGAGAGAACTCAGAAACCTGCACTGAGACAGACTAAACACCAACTCCATCAAAGTTCACACCAACTCACCCTGCCTTTTTCCTTGCCTTCACATGCACACACACACATGAACACACAGCCAACAGACTCGTTCAGTTCTGTAAATTAAAAACCACGCATGGATTACACGTGCAAAGCCCCAAACTGCTCCCAGCAGCTCCACATCCAGAGCTGGGGCCGAGGCTGCCTCGCCCTCCTGCCACTGCTCAGGAAGGAGCTGCTGGTGCATTTTGAGATCTGGGACCAAGTGAGTCAAGCTCTGCCTGTGCCGACAGGATTGTAGGATCGAGGGCATAATGGCCACCAATTACTCCGCATTTCTAAACTGAGCAATTGCTCCCATTATGTGTTTTTTTTTTTAAAACCCTTCAATCTCGGGAACAAAAAACAATCGCAAGTCATTCTGTGCTTTCCTGGAACCAGGCTCCAACTTCTCCCTCCTGCTGGGACCATAGATCATTAACATTGTTAATGTTCTCGCTAAAACTGTTTGGAGACTGTGACAAGTCTAATTTGTTACTGACAAACCAGTTGGGAGTGTGTTTAAAATGCCTCAGTCTTGCTGCTGTGCCCTTTGAATGGATGGGGGCTCCTGACAGGTAGACTTGCCATTTCGTTAAAGGATCTGTTATTTCATCAATCTTTTTTAGCTGGTTCCAGAAGAGAAAACCCTCCATTGCACTTTACTTTCATTGCTGCTTTTAGTTTTAAGAAAAAAACCTGTCTTTAAAATACTAAGATCACAGCCCCGGGAGGGAAGGAGACAGCTCTTCAGGGCAAAGGCACTTGATTCCTCAAAGATAGCTATTTTTAATGAAGTTGGATAACTAGTTATCATGAATTTAGACACTGTATCTACCTTCCCACCTTTATTTCGATGGTATCACACCACTTCTTACCTTTTAAATACTCCCAGAATCATAAGGATGCCAAGAGCTGACCCGAGAAGATTCACGTCTCCTTTGGTGAAGCATCCTCATAATCACTCAGTGAGAGCTTCAGGCTGCCAGAAATAACCTGGAGATTCCCCTGTGGGTGATTCTGGGGAGGAAAAGGAGAAAGTGAATATTAAACACGCTGCAGTCAATGTGTTCTCATCACACCAGCACTGCTGCAGAGCCTGAGCCCACTTGCCATTCAGCAGGGCTGCTTTTCCACCTCAGCTGAGCAATCCCTGCCTGTTGCAGCCAAAACCCCCCCAAAAATCAGACCTGTTCTCACACTAGAGCACAGAAGACACACTTTTCATTTCATGCAGTGAGGGAAACTGCAGCTCCATCAGAGATTTAGTTGGCCTCCAAGCTCATTTGGAGCTAAAAGCCCTACGAGAAATCCATAATGAGAAAGATCTGATAGTTTAATGCATTCCTGCAAAGAACTGTAATTTGCTGGGAAATGGATGGGATAATATCATTCCTGAGATCAGCTGGGGGTCGGTGTGTAACACTTCAGCTGGAAGTGTTGGTGCAGAGGGGTTCAGTCAGGAGGGGGGGGACTCAGCTCAGAGCCAGGCACAGGCTGTGACACTTCTGGGGACACTCAGGTCGATTCTTCATCAGCACTTTAACACTCACTTAGGTTTATCTTTGATTTCTGATGCCTGCTTCTGGTCAACATGGCTCAGTCCAATGCTGCATCATCTCTGAATGTGTATCCAAAGCAAAGCTCCACATGTATTTGCCACTGCAAGGTCCACAGAACTCAGACAGGATCCCGTGGTCAGAGCAAGGCACAGGGCACTGACAGGCACAGGATTGACCCCCAGGACTCACAGTCTGAACAGGCAATGCAGGAGAACAGTGTCAGCAGGTGGAGAGCTGCTTTTCAGCAATTCCACTCTCATTTAGAGAGCTAAGCAAGGCAAGCTTCTCAACATCCCTGCCAGTTAAAAGCAGAGCCTTGACATTCACCCACCCAGGGGACAACACCAGGGGACCCCCAGCTCATGGGTGGGTGACCCAGTGCTGCTGGGACCAAAATAACACCTAAGAAATTACTCCATGAACTGTGTTAAATCGTTATTTGCTGTGCAAAGATAAGGCACCTTCCTAATACGGATTCTGTGTGTACAGGAGGTTCATGTCATCAGTTGTAACATGAGTTTTCTGCAAGGGAAGGGCTCTTTTTAGTCCTGGATTTCAACACACCCAGGGAGGGCAGCCTGTCACTGTGACCCAGTGTCTGTAATAGAGTAACAAAGCTGCCAGAAAATTGAGAGTCACCCAAGGTAAGCAAATAACCAGGGCTGGAGCAGGACAGGGCAGTGACTCCTGGGTGCACGTTCAGCCAGGCAAGTGCCAGTAATTCCACAGGTTTGGAATAATCCCCACAGATGCTCCCTGGGGTTGGGCATGTGGAGAGGAGCCAAATGATTCCGAGGCAAGATTGACAAGGAAATTACATCCAACAGGAGGAGGAGAACCATCATTACCTTCAAAGGATGCTGCTGCTGCTGTGGGATGCAGAGGCAAACTAAACCTGGACAGGCCAGAACTAGTGAACTAAAGGGAAAATGCTGAAATACCTCAAACTGCTCACCTTGGAGCTGAGAAAAAACAGTGCAGAGCAAATCCACTGCATGAAGGTGACAGGGGAGGGGCAGAGAGCTGAACTTCTGAAAAATCTGCAAAGCCTGAGGTGGGATTAATGCATCTTTAGGATTAATGCACTCATCATGCACCACTGCCAAAAGGGCTGGTCATAAATTGCTGCAGGGGAAGGAGATGACAGTGGGGTGTCTGTGTGGACTTACTGACTCACAGTATCACAGCATCTGCTGTACAATATGTTTTGAACTTTGCAAAGCCCTGCTGTATAACTCACTTGTCACTTGGGCTCAGGAACAGATGACAGATCTGCCAGGAGTGCTCAAGAGCAGCCCTATTTTAACTTCTTCCCCCCCCTCACCCCCAAATAGAAGTTTCTAAACCAGCTGTTCTCATTGAAATGGTGCTGCAGCAAATTGATTCATTAAAAAAAAAGATAAAATGTAGTAGAATCTAGTAAAGGTTTCAAAAAGAGTCAAGAAGAGACTCAAAACAAGAACTCTGGCAGGTTCAGTTCACTCACAGCAGGAAAACATCCACACCTGTTTTTCAAAGGCATTTGGGCCTTTCAGCTCTCCCTGGCAGAGGGTTTGGGCACAGACCCAGCCCAGGATCAGGGCTCCTCTCAGCCCAAATGCTGGTTCCTCCTGGCAGAGGGGCTGTGCAGACACATCCCACAAACACCAGATCACTGCCCAGGCACCTGAGCCACCACCCTGCAGTTCCCCAGGAAAAGGAATCAGCTCCTGTTTAGATCTCTCCTGAACTGCCACGCTCTGATTCATCAAGAACTCGGGAACAAAGCGTTTTGATCATTTAAAAAATAAAATACAAGCAAAGCAGAGATACTTGCAATGACATCTCTGATGTTTTATAGATTAAGGGAGTCTCTCATGAATAGCAGTCACTTCTTGTGTCATCTCTTCTCTGGCTTGGAGAATTTTCATTAACTGAGATTAGCACTAACTGGAAAATAATTAAACTGCCTTATAGAGTCTGGCCTTCCCATCAGCACTGGCAATAATTAATCAACAAAATCAATAGATTTTAATAGCATTAAAATTCTGATTTACTGCCTTATTCCTCAACTCCACACCTCCCACTTCTATTCTTAGCTTCGCTGTGTGCAGGAATATTCCTTAAGACAACAGTAAAAGGACAAATATAGAAACTAAAATTGACCCTCATTTTCACCATCCCTGTAAGAAAATGTCATATTCTTTTCCTCATGATTACCCAGCATCATTCACCCCTGATTTGTGAGTCTGAACTCATCCTTCAGGTTCCCTGTTAGCTCCACAAAGAGGCTTCTGTGAGGCAGCCAAAATAAGGAGAAAAAGGCATATAAAAGGAAAGGTTCTTCAACAGGCACAACCCCACCTCTCCTTTTGGTCATGACCAGTTTATTCACTGGCAACAAGCTCAGCCTAAACTTTGTTAATCCCCTCAGAAACAGAGCAGAGCTTCTCTAATCTTTTCGTGCTTCACCCTCCTGAAAAGAAAAAAGTCAAGGAAACCCCAAAGTGGACAGTCCTGCTGGCACTGCCACAGGCACCACTCCCAGGAATGGAACAGGCACCTGGGCAATTCTAATTCCTTCTTTGTGCCCCCAGAAGGTGAGTGATGGGACACCAGCCTGTGCTCAGGCCAAAAGGCTCATAATTCTCTCTCACAGCACCTCAGTCCTGCCTGAGAACAGGATTTCCAGTCAGCAGCCAGGCAATGGGCCAGCCCTGGCCCTACTGAAAAATGAGTGGAAGGTCAAAGCAATCCTAAAGACCTCCTCTTCTTAAAACTCATGTTGAAATACAGGCCTATTTTATGGGTATATCAGTGAGAATCCATCATATTTTGAAGCAGGGGTTGGCTCTGGTAAGTGCTGATGGAGAAAGACTCCAGCTAAACTGCTTACTGTGGGATTTCTCTGTGTCCAGGTACTCCACGTGCAGAGAAAATGAGATGTATCTCTCTTTCCCCGTGGCAGAGTTTGTGATTTCAGTGCTTTATCTGAAGGGGACAGCTTTAATTCTGCATTTCTTTATGTCTGTGGGTGCTCTTTTAATTAACTTTTAGGTTGCTCAGTAAGCTGAGTGTTCTATAGCCTTTGTTAGAGATGGATTAACCATTTCCTTATCACCAGCAGCCACATTTTACCAGGGCAGCAGCTGCTCCCAGGAATACCTGCACTGGAGACCAAGCACCTCAGCACAGGATGGAAACCTCAGGCCCTGCAGAACTGAGTTTTGCCACTTGAAGATGCAGGAAAGAACAAAATTCCAGGTACTTCCTAAGCCTCTGAATGCAATGCCTAATCCCAGTAATCCAAAGGCAATCCTGTTGGCAATCTAATTGTGTGTTCTGAGGAGGAGACTGCAATAACAGTTTGTTTACACATAATTGGATCCCTTTATATGTTTGTATTGTGCTTATTCCTGAAACCTTTCAAAATTGAAAGGTCTCCTGCAATATTTGGCTTGGCTTTTCCCTCCAACCTGAGGGATTATCCATTATTTTGCACATAATAGCCCAGACAAATATGAATTTTGTATTAGTACAGATCAGAAAGCACAGCTATCCCTCGAGGACCAGCAACCAGGACACACGAGAAAAATTGGGGAAATTGCACTGATTCCTAAATTGCTTTTTACTGTGATTTGTTTTCCTTGGGAAGCTCTTACTGTCTACAGCAGCTTCTCTGTTGAAAATGCAACTCCCTGGGGAAAACAAGGGAAGACTTTACATTTGTGGCCAGTTTGGAAGTGCCCACAACTTTCACACAGATGTTTGATTTGCCTCTGCCAACACTGAAGTGTTTGATTCACAGACTCACTGCTCTCCCTGATGCTGGGACAGCTCTTAGCTGGAATCCCTAAATTCTGGGCTGCAGGGAACTAGTCCTGCCTGGACTTTGGAGAAATCCTGCTGCACAGGAACAACCTGAAGTTTGTTCACAGCCAGTTTACAGCCCTGTCATCCTCCCAAAAAACCCCTCTCCTGTTTGCTGTCTGAGGAGACAAAAGCTGCAGCGTGCAGCACCATTTCTGACACCTGTAAAGCTGTTCCAACCAGGCACACGAGGTTTGTCAGAGCAAAGCTGACATTTTAAATGAAGAATAATGATGAAATGTCTAAAGCTGTGCTGCAGGAACGCTCTCAGGCAGCGCTGGCAATTTGAATACAACAGCAACGTGTCACTGTGGAAAAATCAAACCAGGAATCCTTTCACGGGGCTGAACCTGTGGTTCAATCCTGTACAAACTCCAAGTGCTGTGATGCAGAAGGGAGAATTCACAAGTCCTTGTTTTGGGGCTCAGTGTACGTGGACATTTTGGATTGAGAATTAAACTTGTTTTGCTCTTGACACAAGTGCAGATGTTTCATGGACAGAGAGCAGATGGAAAGTAAAGATTCCTGAAAGCCAAAGGAAATGAAGACTCTTCCATTCTGTTGAGCTGAATTAGTGTGAATCCTTCTTAAGCATTTCAGATGTGTGCAGTGCTGTAATAGCACTAATAATGGTAAATTTATTTTGAACAGCTGAAGCTCATGAAAAAGCTGTAATGTGTGGACAAGCCAGTTGAGAACATAACCCACAGCACAGTGGGATCCTGTGGTTTTTTACAGTAATGCTGGACCTGGAACATTCACATTGAGGAATTTCAGTGAGAATGTAAAAGATTTTATTCTGCTTCCCTCGTCCTCCTCCCCAGTGGAAGCCAAGCATGCCTAATGCTGTGACATGGGCCCATAGAAAGGGGTTTTAATCCAATTTTCAACCATACTGGATGCACAGAAAATTTGTGAAGCATATCTAAAGTAAGTGATGCCCAAGCTGAAGACAGAAATTTATTGGGAAGTTCCAAAGGCAGAACCACTTCTCAGGAAAAGCAGAGAGGAGTGGGGAAGTCTGTGCACACGTGCTTTAATCCCTGCTGAATTCTGGGGGCAGATGTGCCCCTTTTAGGGCTGCTTGGCTGCACAAAGGCAGCTCGAGCTGAGCACTCTATCCCTCGTTTGGTTTATCATCTCACTAACCCGTAATTAAAAATTAGATAATTAAGTACAAGAAATCCATAAATTCTTTAAACAATTACAGTAGAGAGTCAGTCAGACACGATGGGCCATTAAGCCATTATTGAATGAGGTGGTGGTCGTGTTTGCAGGGGAATAACTTCCCTTCTCCCAAGCCTGCAGTGCCTGATAACCTGCACCCATGGGAGGGCTGGTGAATAGGTGCAATTCCACCCCACAGCCCAAGAAAAGCAGTGGATCTAAATCCCTAATTTTCCCTGGCTCCAGAGCTCTCTGTCCCGTGGTTTGGAGGGGATGCAGCACGGACCAAACCGAGAGCAGAGGTGTGTCAGCCAGCAGATGGTGGTGCAGGCCAGGCAGCTCACAATTCCAGGGAGCCAGGGGCATCTGGGCTGGGAATAATCCAGATAAAGGATGGATACCAGGAAGCACCATCTGTGTGCCCACCTTTGCAGACAGCACAGCTTGCAAAAACCTTCACTGCAGGGCATGCACGATGTCCCTGGAGGCCCAACAAGCTAAGAAAGGCACTTCTGAGCAGGTTTTTTTTTGCACCTCAGCCTCTTCCTGGACTCTGATTTTCTGCCTGCCCCCTCCCTCCTCCCCCCAGACACGCTGAGCTGCTCACAAAGCACCAAGAGTTTTGTTTAACAAGACAGGTGATGACCCACTTTAGGATTGCATGATTGGCACCTGAAGGGGGGGAAAGATGTGCTTTAATTGCTTGTCTCTCCAGGGAAGGTTTTCAGTAGCTGAGCTGGTGCTGATATGACAGCACTTGGCAGATTTTGTTTTCTTTTGTGGAGCTCTGAGTTTACAGGTCCGTGAGGCCCCAGCTGGAACAGCTACTGGAGCCTTGACTGGACTAACTGTCCCTCCTGGGGACCCATTCCCCACTCCCTTGGGAATGTGCACACCACATCCTAGCTGAGCAGCAACCCACTCTTCTTTAATGACTAACGCTGTTTCCTCTAATTAGCTGAGCTAATTGGGAAGGTCGGGGTACCTCGGGTTCAGAGCTGTCTGCATCATTGGTTCTCTGACAAATGAAGTCACTTTGGCCCCTGTTCTCAGAAGTGGCACTGAGAGGGGATCCTGGGGATCCTGAGGGGGTCACAGTCCCTGTTGGAGTCAGAGGGGAAGGAATTCTCTGGAAAACTGCATGGCTGGATTTGCAGCACTTAAATTCCATTTCCCCATCCTTCAGTGGAATCATCTGCAGGTTGCCAATAACTGAGCAGTTCCTCAGACCAGAGAGAATTCCAGTGGGTAACGACTGAATAAGAAGATTAAGAACAGATCCTGCTCTTCCAAGAAGTTCTGACAGAACAGTGCCACTCTCACCACATGCTGGGATGTCTCTCACCCCAACACCACATGTTCTGCCATGACACCCAAAGTCCTTCAGCACAGGGGCACCTTTCATGTGCTGGGGGTTCCTCACTGGACCAGGATCTCTTCCCAGACTGGTGCACAGCACCACTGCACTGCAGACTAAGTGAGTGACTGTCTCACAGCTCAGGTGTAACATGATTTAGATGCAGCCACAGATACCCCAGGGGAAGCCAGGAGCTGCAGGCAGGTCCAGTGTCATCCCTCTGTCCTTCTGAACTCAAGTTCACAGCTGTCCTTCAGGCTGCTTCGTTGGCTGACTCACATGCAATAAACTGTGCACAGCATTTAACTACCCGAGTTTTCTTTGCCTTCCCTTTGTGCATTAAAGTTTTAAAAGACTGAAAAATGAGAACCGAAAAAATTTCCCCAGTCAGCAACCTGCAATCTATTATGGCAATTAATCAAAGACATACTTTGTCAACTTCTCCTTGTTCTCCCGTGCTTTATGATCATGTTGTTATTTCATCAACACAATAAAGAGGGATTAATCTTCATTGCTGGGAAAATTGTTTTCAGGACTAAGGGCAGCAGCCTTAGCTACGCTACTGATCTTGTAGTCCAGATCAATCCCTGGGAGCAGAATTAATTTTAAGCTGGGATGCATTCATTAAGTTCTGGTGAGTGTATTTTCATGTTCTGCACATTATCATAATACAAATCTGTCAGTCAGGGAGGCACATTCCCAGTGAGTGCAGGGTGTGAGGGCTGCCTGCAGCTGAGCAGAGCCGTGGTGACACCTCCCAGCCCACATCAGCATGCCCTGCACTGCCCTGAGCACAACTACTGCACTCATCACACTGCTGTGATGAATATGCTGCAGAGCAGGAACCATCATTTCATCTGTCCAACATCCCAAATTGTTTTTTTCTAATCTGGAGGCTGTTTACCCAGCACATCCTTCCTGGGGCAGGTTGGCATCCTCAAGTGTTCTGAGACCTGTTATCAGCACTGGCTCAACCAGCCTGGCCAGGAAGGCTTCAGGGTTTGGGAAAGTCCAACTAGGAGAGGACAGGCAGGATTTCCTGCAGCCACAGAGCCCACCTTGACCCTCCTGAACCCCCATTCCCCTGGAACAACAGCTCAGCTCAGGCTTTTGTTATCCCCAGAGCCTTGCTGATGGTCCTGGCTGGGACCTGTGCTAAGTGTACTTGGGAACTATTCAAGTGGCATCCCAAATCCTGCCTGGGCCACTGTAAGCTCTATAAAAACACAATATTCAGTAACTTAACAGAGCACAGTTTTTCAACACTCACAACATCTGCAACATCCCAGTCACTGTCCCAAATTAGCACTCGAGCTCGTTTCAGTGGTCAAAGGTTTCTCACCCAGTTCTTAGCAATGCATTTCAGGATTGTCCAGACATTGGAAATGTCTGAAGTATCCACAGGGTAATTGCAGCACCCTAAAATCTGCACACTGACAATGTTCTTTGCTTTTCTCATTACTTGGTTTGGCCTCACCATTGGCTCACTGCCCACAAAATATTGATTAGCCACAGAATCTCCATGGCCAGCACTGTAAAACCAGCCATAGATTTACATTCTGGGAAGAAATTCTGACAGGGCCAATAACAGCCTGAACACCTTGTAGGCTCTTTTATTACCGAGTGGATAGAGGGCTCATTTCACCAACTCAGTAAATAATTGCTTTTAGCTTAGTGTTCCTGTAGTTAAAAGGTTTTACTAACAAGACTCACTCAAGGAAAAAAATGCAACACCAGCCTCAGGTACCTGCACTAATACACAAAGGTCTTAAGTGTGTAATAAACTAATAACATGTTTAGCCCAAAAAGAGCTGCATCATGGGAAATTCTCAGGAGAAAGCTTTGATCAGCTTGTCCCACCAAGCAGGAACATTCTGTGCTCTCCTGGTCTCCAACCATATCCCACCAGGGTAGAACAGTGCAGGAACATGAGATGCTCCAAGAACAGTCACAGCAAGAGTGACTTCCTCTAATTCTCACTCCCAACCATCCCATTCCAACGGGATGAATTCCAGCTCAACTCCTGCAGCAAAAGCCCTTTCTCCAAAGCTGTTGGCCAGCAAACAGCAATTCCAACAGTTTCCCCTCTCTCTGTTCTAATAACAAAAATCAGGCCTCAGAAATCAGGTTTCCTTTGGATGCCTCAGGCAAGTGCCTGAACCAGCAGGAGAGTACAAATAATTGTTGTTACGGACAAACAAGGAACTCAAATGCCCGGGCTGCTGGCACCAGCCTCATTCATCATTGATTTAAGAACATCAAGGCATCAGAAATAAAAATTCCTACAGCTCAATAGCTGTAATCACCTCCCACAATATCCAGTTTCCTCAGCCCTTACAGTTTCTGTAAACTTTCCCAATAGCTCACAATTCAGAAAAAAAAAACCTGCCTTGAGTTATAACTCCTCTGTATTAAAGTGATCATAACAGATTAGTGATAAATACAAAGTAATTGATTTTTTTTTTTCCATTTCCTCCCTCCCCCAAACAAGCTTAAACTAATAACAATAATCACCTGGAAAGTGTTGCCATTGGGAAGTTTGTACATTCCTGGCAGGAAAATCAATTGTTCCGAGGACAAATTTTATCGCAAGAATTAATCATCTCTCCCTTCAATTACTGTATCACACCACCATCAACGCTGTTCTGGGTGGAAAGTTCGCAGGAGGGCATCTTAATTACCAAATAAGGCTGTGCAGGAACTGCCAAGCCTCGTGAGTGGGCAAACACCCCTGGCAGAGCAGGGGGGTGGGACACTGCCCTGCCAGGGATTCCTGACTCGGCATCCAAACTGCACTCCACAGGCTCAGTGTGGGAAGGCAACTGTCCAGCCTGAACTGTCTGAGAGGTGACAGCACCTGCAGACACAGTTTGCCTAATTATCAGGCTTTTCATGTTAAAAAAAATAATTGGCCTTGCCGCTGTCCCCTGGGGTGGGAGGAAATGAGGAACTCCCTGCCTGGCACCAGGGTGGTTCCCTTGGAGGGACACTCCTGGTGTGGCACCAGGGTGGTTCCCTTGGAGGGACACTCCCCAGACCTTCCTTCTCACTGCTCCAGCATTTACACCTCACCCTGAACCCCTCAGTGCTGAGACACCCACCCAAACCTGAGCTGGGCTGGGACCAGCACCAGGTTAAAGCCTCTCCTGAGGTTTCCTTTTGTTTATAAGGGAACACATTCATGAATACCTGCCTCAATTCTTAGTTACTGTAAACTGCAACTGCTCAGCTGATTTATATCTGCAAAAGGATTTAGTCCTTGAGCTTGAATTTCTAATTCCTTCCCTCAGTAGTAAAGTGTAAATGTGTGTTTGGTGAGAACAGCAGACAGTGACTGAGCTGCTGGTACACAGAGCTACGAGATAAATTATATTTATCATGTGGTTCTAACCATGTCACTTCCACAGTGCCCAGTAATTAATCTCCCATAACCCTTATTTCACTCTGAAACCCCTGAGTGGATCCCAAGTGATGCTGTTGAGCATCTCTGTCAGGCAACTGCATCCCCCCTTCTTTGCAACGAGCAGCATTTTATCTCCTCTGGAACCTGGGATGAGACTCTCCAGCAGTGACTGTGGTGGGTGAGGGGACCTGTTCCAGATTGAAAGAGAACTCCAAGTTGAGAAAGGGGTCAGGTCATGTCCCAAATTGACACAACCTGTGGCAAACCTGATTTACTTTAAAGCAAACACTTTAATTTCTGCCAAGGAGTCTCCGTGTGGATCCCTCTCCTCCACACACACCTCCAGCATTGTGCAGAAGAAGTAAATGTGGGTTTCCTGCTGGGAGAACCACTTTTCCCTGTGGTTTCCCAAGGCTCAGTTGAACTCCTGCCTACAGGAGCCAGCAGGAGGATGGCAGGAGGCAGCCCAGGGACAGAGCAATTCCCTCTGGGAGGAGGGGAGGACTTTTCCCTGGCTGCTGCTGAGGCTCTGCTCCTCCCAGCACACACATGGAGTGAAGCTAAACTGCAAATTTCCACTTTTAAACGATGCAAATGTCCCTCTGTGTTCACTGCCATGGTCAGGTCACCACAGCTCACCAGGCACAGCAGCTCTGGGGGGTGCCCAGCACTGGGCTGGGGAAAAGCTTTCCCACAGTCACTCTCCAATAATGTTATTTAAAAGAAGCCTTTGGGGACCCAAGAAAACTATGTATTTTAAACATTTAGGTATTATTAGTAGTGAGCAGTAGAAATGATTGTTCTGGAATAGAAAAACATTTCCTGGAAGAATCTGTGCCAGCCTTAATTGCACTCCCATTGTATTTTATCTTCCTGCTCCCCACACTGAGACGAGGGGTGGGTGGAAAATAATTGGAACAAGGTGAAAATGAGCACTCATTAAATTGCAGACTATACAAGTACTCATTCCATGTGAGAGGGCTGTAAATATGACTTTTAATGAAGTTATGACATGCTTGCCAATAAAAGTCATTTACTTCACAGTATTACAGTTAATTATACACAGCTGGAGCCATTTATGGCCCATCCCTTGTTAACTTTGCCTGGGCTCATTAACCCTTTCACAGCCCTGTGCTTCTGGCACCTTCCATGCAGGAAGTGCAGGAACTGTAGGAGAAGGAGGGGGACTGTGGATACTGCAGAGAATCCCTGCAGAAGTACAAATATTCCAGCTGGAAACAGAACTGGTCCAACCAATGCTGTGTCAGAAGCTCCCAGTGCCCACAAAAGAGTGACAGGCTTTGGCACTGCAGCCTTTAACCATCCCTTTCCATCTCATTTGCTTCTCTCCTGTTCAGGAGATAACTCACTGCCCAAGCCATGAGCTCTACACTGTGGTCCCTGGCAGCAGAGCACTCTATTCCAGGAGGAATCCCCATTTGAACACAGGCATCAAACCCATTTCCTTTAGTGCTTCTTTGCAATTTGCAAAGTTATCCATTGCTTTCCTAAATAAATTATCAAATCAAGAAGCCAAAAGTTAATTTGATGACAAGATTCAGAGGCTCCTTTGCAATGACAGAACCATCACCTGTCATTTACTGATATCCACCACTGCACAGCAGGAGAATTTTAAAAGTCTGGGGTTAAAAGGCACAGAAAATTATCCCATCCACAGACAGACCCAAGGTGCTCAAATACCCAAACTCATTTCTCACCACCTGAAGGGCAGCACCACCAGGCTGGGAGGAAAGTCTGGGTACAGGCAGGTATTGAGCACAGAACTCCTGCCAGCTGTTTTACTGCAGGTAAACAACTTCAGGCCATTTCTTTTTGCTATTTGTTGCAAGTACAAAAAGCTTCCCCATTTGCATTGATGGCACACTTTGCTTTTCCACCCCAGGAGCCCCTTCTCTCCCACCTTCCCCAACAGTGCAGCTCTCCAGCTTGAGCCAGAACATGTTAACTGAGCACTTCTGCTAGACAAGAACAACTCTGATCAATCCTTCTCCCCCCCAAAAAATCTTCTCTTAAGAGAATAAAGGAAATACAGGATTTACCAGGTGTTGCTGGGCAGATTTAAAACCCCTGCAACCAGGAACCCCCTCAGCCCACAGCAACCCTGCTCACAGTCACCCAGGGATTAGTTTCCCTTTGTCAGAAGGCTTGCCAGCACAAACCTTTATAGTGGCAATAAAAGGCATTAAACTACCCCATAAGCATTGGAGACAAGCAGCAATCCCTCAGCTCTGCTCCTGAGGAGCTCCCAGCCTGCTGCCTCCTCTATTCCTTTCACCTGCTAAAGAAATCTGGAAAACAGAACTTTGCCTGGATTTTTTTCCTAGTTTGACACAGTCAATGACAGGTCCTTTGTGCACTTCCTAAGGATTCTTTAGCTCCCACACCACATACTCCTCTTTTCCTGTAGCATTCACCTTGTTTGGAAGTTATCTTGTGTCATGATCCAACCTGCTGGCAACACACTCAAAGCCAGGACTTGTGTTACTCTAAACTGGGTAACACCCAGATTAAAAAAAAATAAAGGATTAAAACTGTCCATCCAGCACGTTAATCAACCTTGGCACTACAACATAATTTGCTTCAATTTGATAATGAAGACTAATTATCCCAATAATTCAGCATGACTATCTGTTCCTGACCACTGCAAACCATCCTGCTGCTCCTCAAAATCCTGTTTGTTCCTTCTCCCTTCTCTTATTTCAAGCTCCTGGCTGTTCCAAGTGCCTTTTATTTAAAGAGAAATTGGTTACCTACTGCGTGGATTTCTGCAGGGAGCCCTTTAATGTAGACTCTTGCAATTTTCTCCAGGAATACTCTAATAATTACAAAGACCGGGGACTTGCACTTTGTTGTCTAAGAGGGAGCAACAAAAACACGGTGAAAACTTACCTGTTAAACTCCCCAAAGAAGGAAAAAAGAGGTGTGATGAAGCCACAGGGTCTTCTCAAGCAGGAATGGGGTAAAGAGGAGCTGAGACCAGTGGGATTTAGTGGTGCCCCAACAACTGAGAGGGGAAAGGGAGAGAACAAAGGAGGGAATGGAAACAGCTGAAAGTCATGAGATGATAATGGCAGGTGGCTTTCAGGGCTTAGTGAGAAACACCTGGAACCATCAGTGACTGACCATATCCCTAATTTATAACACAAAACACCTGAGACCCTCAGTGATTGACCCCCCCCCCCAGTTCAGAACAGAAACCTGTTATTTTTAATTCACCTACATGAGTTTAAGCACACCTTTAAAGCTGAGCACACCCTGGAGCTCTACTGGCACCACCTCCCTCTGCCTGCTCACCCCTGCAGCCCCAGGGCATCGCTGTTCCTGCTCAGAGCCCTCTGTCTCCCTTCTCCCTGCTGGAGGTAAGTCGATAAAAGTTAAGTTTTAAGCTTTGTCCTGCTGACTGCTCTGACCTCAGGCTTTTGGAAGGTGTTTTCAGGCTCCAGTGTTTCCTGTGTTGGTAGTTCACAGTCAGCTCTCAGACAGACCCCCAAGGGCCTGCATTCCAACTCCTGTATTCCAGAAGCAGACACAGGAATCACCATTCCCACCCTTGGTGTGGGAGCCAGGGCTAAAACACATCCACTACACCCCAGAGAGGAGCTACAGCACTGGCACCACTTCCCTCTCCATGCAGGAGCTTTAAATTCCAGGGTTTAGCTTCCCACACTGTCCCCATAAAAGCTCTGCTTTGCTGCAGAAGAACATGATTACCAAAGAAAGCAAATGCAGCATCACTCACCCTCCCAGTTATTAGAGAAGCCAGGAGGCAGAACCAGCTATTGCAGCTCAAACACTGAGAAGCCAATGGTGAAATATTAATTAAAGAGAAGGAGCTAAAACTTGTAAAGATGAAAACTTTATGAAATCACGTTCTAACAGGCTGGAGTAGTTAAAAAGCAGAATACAATATGTAGGGAGTGATGCCTAATCTGTTGGATCTCTGTCCCATTGGAGATTTTTAAGGAGAGATTAGAGAAACACGTGAGAAGTGCTCAGTCTTGCTGATGCTGCCTTTGAACACATGACCTCAAGAGACTCCCTTCAGCTCTGTTTTTCTGTAATTGCATGTTGTGAAGGGCTGTGAAATTCAGCCTTTATTGAAAGACAAATGTAAAGCTTGAGAGAGTGCCTGAATATGAATATCCCACTCCCCTCCTCCCCAGAACCTGGGAAAGGGATTATCTGCTGCTCCTCTCAGGTTCTCTTAGGAAGCCTCCTGAGATGCTGGGGATTAACACAGCACCAGAGGGTGGTCTTGGTCTTTTGAAATCGTAGGAGAATTTGAACAGCCAGGCAGGAAAATAAATTTAGAGCTGCCTGGGGCTGTGTTTTCAGGGTGACTTCTTCCATCCCTCAGACACTTCCTGGGAGCTGCTGCGGGTCTGCAGGGTGAGCTGGGAGATGTTGGCTGGCCCTACAGCCTGGGGGGGACTCAAAAGGGGCTCAGAGGTACTTCATGGTCTCTTGCCATGAGGTGAGAGGATTATTTGGGTGGATGAACCCTCTTGGGATCCACCCCGGGGAATACAAGCAGGTTGGGAATGGCATTTGAGGAATGTGAAGGAGGTGGGGTCACCTGTTGCTGCTGAGGTCCATTGGTGGCCTGTGGGAGGCAAAGGGATCCAGGATTCCAGAATCACCTGGATCAGGATGGTGAAGGGCACACAACACTGTTGAGCTCAGTTCTAAGCCTGTCCCCAAGTCCAGACCTGCTTGCATCACTTAGATAAACTCACTCAGAAGGACATCATTTGTGCCCTTCTGTAACACACGGGGGAAAAAAAAAAAAGAATGTTTTTCACCTTAAAATTACTCTTGCATGAAACCATATTTTTCAATATTCACACTGTATCACTGTAAGAACAACTACTTAAGGAAAAGAAAAGAAGTCAGATTTGTAATGAGTTACTGTGACCACTATGGAATTCTTTGGGGCCACAGGAAGAAGGAAAGAGAAATAAGATTTCGATGTTACTGACAATTTAATTTCTTTGATTCCTAATCCATCTGCAGATTGTGTTGCTTTAGATGCTGTGTCTTATCAGGCTCCCTAATCCCTCTTCAGAGGAGCTCAGGGAGGGCTTTTCAAACAGGTGTTTGGGAAATAAGGGAGGAACAGGGATTACCAAGAAAGGGCTGATCCATGAGTGTGGGTATCCAGAGGAGCAGGGACCAAACCAGACCCCCCCTCCCAGTCGTCAGAGTGTAATTTTGGAGAGTGCTGAGTTTAATTTGGCAGCTCAGCAGGCCCAGCCACGAGCAGGGGCTGTGCAGGAACGTCTGCTGGGAAGGGAAATGCAGAGGAGGCAGAAAGAGAACCACAGCAGTGCTGCATTTCCAAATGGTGCTTTTAGTTCACAGGCAATGCTTTTGAAGTCCCTTCCAGTTGAGAGGGTTTTTTTTTCTTTGGTTTAGAGATGTGGACTCCACATTCAGGTGCAGGGGGATGGTACTTACCCTGTTTGTGAGGACCTGCCAGCTGAGATGAGGGGATGCTGTGACTGCATTTCAAAAACCTACAGGAATTCTCTCTTAGCCGTCTGTTTTTATCAGAAAAATTAAATCCAGAACACACTTGCACCCGAAACCTGCAGGCTGATTGAGCCAAAAGAGGGGACAGTTTGCTGTGACCCACAGGAGTGTGGGACAGCCAGACCTTCAGCTCTGCAGGCTGAACATTCCCTGGCTGTTCCACTGGTGTTACTGGCACTGCAGAGTTGATTTCAGAGTCCCAAACCTGGCTTTGGGAGCTGGCTGGGCTTTGGAAGGTTGCAGGATGTGAACACCTTGCAGTCAGTCTGTGGTGGGGCACCACAGGGACAATGTGGAGATTGGGGGGATGTAATTTGGTTTATCTTCACAGCAGCAGCACTAACTCTTGGCATTTAGTGGCAGAGCATTGTGGAGTACAGAGCACCACTGTAGATGTGGTCCCTGCACTGAAAGCTTAATAATAAACACCCAGAGACCTGCAAACAACCTTCATTTAACAGCAGGGTCACCTGCAAGTTGCTGCCATTGCTCAGGGTTCAGAGCTCCAGCCTTATACATGTGTTGGTGCAGGTCTTTGAGTTAAATAAGTTTGGGTTTGGTTTGAACTAAAACTAGTTCCAGAAGACCAAAAGGGAGTTTATACCAACCTATTTCTATTCCTGCTCAGAGGAACAGCAAAGCAACAACCCCACCTTTATTCTGCTCCACCTTTATCACTTCAGACAGAGCAGTGCACTGGAGTGAAGGATCTGATGAATTCTGGCTCAGAGGGGCCCAGAGTGAGGCAGGAAAACGCTCCAGCTTTGCTAATTTCCCAGGGAATGATCAAGTCAGGGTTGTAGCAGCCTCTGATAAGAGGGCTCCTGTTTACAACCAGAGCCCAGATAACCTGCCTTTGTTTTAATGGCACCTTTTTCATCCTCAGTCTGGGAGTCTGTCATAGCAAGGGACCATAAATTACTGCCACAGCCTCCTCCTGCCCACCTTCTGGGGCCGTGTGTGACCCATAAATCACACTGACACTCCTTGCCACGGCTCTTTTAATGCTCTTCCCTCTCTCCCCTGCCCTGCTCTCTCCCTTCCTCCCCCTGTGTGCTGGGAAGCCCAGCGGTTCCACCAGCAAGGAATGGAGAATAAAAATAAAAAAGAGGCAGCACGAAGCAGAATGTGATCAGATTTTGTGGGGAGAGCTGGAGGTGACCCCCGTGAGGGTCAGTGGATCTGGACACCTCCCAGCCCTGGGAGCACCTTGACAGGCAGGGGTTGCTGGAGGGGTTGGCAGTGACAAACTCTTTTCCTACAATATCAGCAATAGGTTTGGTCCTGGGAACCAGTTCACTGTCCAGATTTCTGTCCAGAGATTCCTCTGTGTTCTGAGTGGCCACATGTCCTGAAGGAAAAGGAATTACATGAACTTTTTGGGATAACTCTGAGTCACTGAAGCCAACTTGGTTGGTGGGCAGGTGGTGGCCCTTTAGAGGCCCCTTTTCAGTGTCACAGTAACTCACAGAGAGAGACAGAGACACAAAAGTCTGTAAGAATTCACTTCAGTGCATTTAGATTTAGCAGACTCTCCTGAACTACCAGCATTCTCTTAGCAAAGAAATTGCTTAAATGATTTATATCATAATTTTCCCTCAGATCTCCTCATTGGCTCACTGGACAATATGACAATATCACAGATACCTGTTCCTGTTATTTCTTATTTCGTTATTCATTTTGCTCTTCGTTCTGTTACATTTATTCCATTTAGCCAATAACATCTCTGTCAAGTGCAGTTTAATTGGTATCTAAGGTCTAGTCTGCATTTTCATTTTACTGGAATAATAATGTTGCTAAGGGGTGTGATTTTTTTTTTTTTTTTAAGAAAAGAGCTATGCTGCTATGAACTCCTGGGTGGATGCAATGAGGTTGGTATAAAAGTGATTTATACTGGTTTACTTCTTCCCCTACTCCGTGGTAATAGCAATCTAATTATAAAGTATGTTTATGCTGACACAATCCTATCCACAATCGGGCTTTATTTTTTTTTTTGTTTCACTCTTCGTTTGTCTCAATGTAAATTCTGCTGGGGGAAAATGGCACATGCACACACACACACACAACACCCAGCAGCAGCAGCAGCATCATCAAAGCCCCGAAAATCCATTTGGTCGAATTCATCAGCAGATAATTCTGTCCCTGGGGCTTTAATCTCTGAAGAGTGAGATCAGTTTGTGGGGATCGTAACTGCTTGATTTGCATTGCAGCAGTAATAAAAGACTCCCACAGTGCTTAAAAAAATATGCCATTTATGGAGCTTCCTTTCAGAAAATAGGATCAACAGCACAGTAAAGTGCTAAACTGCTGTTACTTAAAATGTGTGCCAGATTAATTTAACCCTCAAAGTTCTGCGTGCATCAGATCAATAACACACAGGCAGAGGCGAGAAGGAGCAACTGTGTTCATTGATGCTCAGCCTGGTGAATGACTGAGCCATGAGGGCAGGGGCTGGTTCCCACCTGGTGTTTGTTTGACTTTGGTGCTCCTTGTTTGGTTTCAGTGTTTTTATCTGGCTTTGGTGCTGTTTGTTTGATTTTGGTGTGTTTATTTGGCTCTGGCTTTGGTACCAGTTTGTTTTGGGCTGTGTCTGTTGCTCGCCTGTTTCATTTTGGTGTGTGTCTGTCTGGTTTTGGTGCCTGTTTCAGCCCCTGTGCTGGCTGAGGTGCCTTTCTGGGACCCATCTGTGAGGTTGGATCCAACCCTGCGCTCTCAGTTAATCCTATTTTGGTTTGGTTTAATCTGATTAAGTTTCTTGGTCCCACTCGAGATTAAAAACCACGACCAGCAAATGCTTGACTAGAGATGAAATGCAAGTGGTGTTTTCTGAACTTCTGGGTTTACAGAAATGCTCTAATGTTGTTGCAGCCTGGCATTAAGACTGAAGAAGGGGAGATGAAGAGCTGTGGTGGCTTTTCATCTCCCAGGATGAAGACAAAATGAAAGGATTCCAGTAAAAGTTTCCTGAATTGCCCCTAAGCCATTAGAGCAGGATCTAATTGTGGGA
The DNA here is from genome assembly GCF_003945725.1 of Corapipo altera. Classification (NCBI taxonomy): domain Eukaryota; kingdom Metazoa; phylum Chordata; class Aves; order Passeriformes; family Pipridae; genus Corapipo; species Corapipo altera. The sequence continues at coordinate 261,530 of NW_020885001.1, read as the reverse complement.
TCATAACGAGCATCCTCCTCGAGGCGTGTCCCACAGTGGGGAGCTGGGAGAGGAGGAATCCTGCTATTGGGATAGGAATGCCTGACATTTCTCTGGGATGGGAGGTGATGGAAGAACCTGGCTGGCTGCAGGGATGTGCCAGCTGGTTCCCTGAGCAGCCCCTGCTCCTTCCCTGTGTTTGATGGGCTGGGAAATCAGCCGGGAAGTGGCTGAGGCTGAGTGGTAGGAACACAGGGAGGGAGCTCAGGCTTTTCCTTTTTCAGGAGGGTGCCACAGGACAGCAAATCGATATCCTGCCTGTTCCAGGAGCACAGTGAGCAGGGAGTTCAGCCTGGAGCTGATGGCAGGGCTGGGACAGAACTGCCTCGGCTGCTGCTGCCCTGACAAATAATGACAGAAAATGACTGAGGCATTTTACAGGTAATGCTGCAATAAAAAATATCCCGGGGGCTGCTTGGTTATAGCTGGGCAGGGCCTGGCAGGGCTGAGGGCCAGAGCTCTGTGGGATGCACAGGGAGGCAGGGAAAGCTTGCACAGAAGGGTCCAGCAGGGATCTGAATTTGGCTTTGCAGGGCTTTAGGATTAAGTTGCTCTGGCCACTCCAGCTTTGTTGAACTCCTGTCACTGATCACCTCTGGCACCTGCTTCCCCCAGAACAGTGTTTGTGGGGCAGAAAATGAGCATCTCTCTGCAGTGAGATGGGCTGTTTGAAATTTTAAACCAGTCAGTGCTCTCTTCAGTATAACAAAGGCATGAATGGCAGGTTTCCTGCAATATTCAAGTAATCCTGTGTATTTTTAGGATTTTTCCTTTCTTCAGTCACTCTAAATAGATGGTAAAAAATCTGTAAAAAACGTGCAGGTCCCCCACACTAACAGGCTTGGTTCTGGGCATTGTACCAAAATGGAGAGCTGGGAGTTTCTTTTGCAGTTTCAAAGACGGTACTTTTTGTCTCTGAGGAACGTGCTGAACGAGTTAGCATCGATTCCAATGCAAAAAAAAATAACCCAGTAGTGCAGGAAGTGCATCATTTTCCTCCTTGTGCTGCTCCCCTTGGCCTGCAATGACCACAGGCTGTCGGAAGGCCATAATTCCAACAGGGAGTGAAGTTACAGCAATAACTGTGTGCGAAGGCATCAAACATTCATGGCCATATCTGAGGCTTTCTAGTCCATAAACCTTCTCTGAACTCAAGTAATAGAGTTATCAAAAAGATAGAGCAGCTGTTCATCATGACTGTGTGATACTCATGGGCTTCTCTGGAATGTTCCCGTGTATTGAGTACATTGGTATAATCTGGGCTATTGGAAAATATAATAACCAGTACCCAGCAGACCTCAACTTTTGGCTTTTTCCAGTTTGGAGGATAAGCACATTATGATGGTGCAAACTTTTTTTTTTTTTTTGGTCTGATTTGTGATACTTCTGGAACATACTGATTGTACAGAAATTCGTAGGGATGTTTCTCTGCTGGTTCAGTTGAAAACCAAAGTGTGCTCATTCTAATGTTTTCTTTCATTTCCAGACTCTTTCAGAGGACATTCTCGTGCCTCTGCTAAGATTGATTAAATCTTAAATCTTTCAAGTGTTATTGTCTTTCCAATAACACTGGGACTGGAGCTGTTAGCAGAGTTCCTCAGTGTGTGATGTGGTTTAAGGGGAGTGTTACATGACCTGAAGTTTTCTGCACAACTCCACAGCCCAGTCAATGAGAATCCTGTTCCTGTGATCCAAGTCCTGCTGGTTTCCCAGGCTGTGGAGTGGAGCCTGTGTGCTGTAGGCCAGGGCAGATTGTGCACAGCAGCACGTGCTGGGCTTCTCCCTCCCTGCTCAGTGGGTATTTACAGGGCTCAGGAAATACATATGGGCGGTGCTGTTTATAAACACAGGTTTAATAGAACCCTATAAAGTGAGCTTTTACATCAAGTTCTGCCACAGGAAAGCCCAGAGGGATAACAAAGCTGGAGGGGATCCAGTCCTGGGTGAACTCCCCACCCCTGAGCTTGGCAGCTTTCACAGTCAGATTGTCAATACAATTAATTTGTCTCTTAATCTTTATTTTATTTTATTTTTTTTTTGGAAACAAACTACTTCTGGTCAGTACCAGAGTGAAAGCTGGGCTGTTCTTCACTTACTCCTTCCAGCTGCTGTTCCCTCATGGGAGTGTGGCTTGTGTGAGGGATAAAGGCAGTTCCCACACGTGGAGCAGAGTGTGAGTATCTGCTCTGGGCTGCACTCAGTGACAGTCCTGAGCCCCTAATTAGGCTGTTAGTGCCACGCTGGTTCTGCCTGAGTGCTCTTTAGAGGTGTGAGTTAAAGGGCTCCACCGGCAGAACTGGAGTCAAACCTTTGCAGTCAAACCTTTGCCGTTTGGGGTGAGTGTTAAATTTAATGACCCTTCTCGTGGCTCTGCTCTGCCCTTTAACCACTGCTGTGCCGGGGCAGGCTGGGCACGAGCTCCTGCTCTGAGCTCCAGGAGAAGCTTCAGTTGTGTCCTTCAGAGTGAGTTTCTAAGGCCAGCAGTGCTTTCTGTGCTTTGGCTTTGTTCCGGGCAGAGGAAGGGGGTTTCCTCTCAGCCAGCACGTCATGTCCTGGTAACTGAGAGCTGTGCAGGGAGTGCTCAGGGACAGGGG
>NW_020885001.1:241775-258497 GCF_003945725.1 Corapipo altera | reverse complement strand
AGGGGTGGCTTGGAGGGACCTGGAGGGACAGGGGTGGCTTGGAGGGATCTGGAGGGACTGGGGTGGCTTGGAGGGATCTGGAGGGACTGGGGTGGCTTGGAGGGACTTGCAGGGACTGGGGTGGCTTGGAGGGATCCAGCACCAAAGCAGAGCTGGGGTGGCACTGCTGGCCCTGCCCCTGCACTGCATAGTCACATCTCCTCCTGGGGACACTCCAGGAGTGCTTTAATTCCAGTGACATGTTCCTTGGACTAACACAGCAGCAAGGAGAGGGTGGGTTTGATGCTGTGAAGACCCCTTTGTGTGCCTGGTGTCCTGGTGACATGGGGCACTCCTGAGGTGCAATCTGTGCTGGCAGGGCCAGCAGTGCAGGATGTTTTGCACCTCGTAGCAGTGCTTGAAAGCATTTTGATGGACAGGCCTTGCTCAAAGCCTTGTTGCCTTTCCAGAGGTCTGGGAACCTCCTGTTTCTGTGTCATCTTGTCGTGTGTGTTCTCTTTACATGCAAATTGTGGTGCTGCCTGTGGATCATGTGTAACATTTCACCCTCTGCCTGTCTAAACTTTTGAGCTTTACAGACGTAGACCATGCATGTAAATAATTTATGAAAGGCATTATATGGATTTTTGAGTCTTACCCTTTTGGCATCTGCATTTTCATCTCTGAATGTTACTCATGTATGGCAGGGCTGTGATAAATGAGCTTTTCAGGGAATTGGTTATGGTGGATTTTAGGAGAAAGCAGAAGTAGCTGTTACTCACGTAAATATGCAAAACTTTGCTGGTAACAAACTAGAAAAAAAGGCTAATTAGTGTAATTACTGTCATTATAATTCTAATTTAACTGCATAGACTTGTATTGCAGCAACATCAGAGCTGTCACATTTGCAAACTGCATAATTATATGTATTAAGTACTGTCTCTGTTGCATCCAATATATGGAATAGGCTGTTACCTTAAAGTGCTCCAAAAAAGAAGTCAAAATGTCACTAAAGGGCTGACTTGATCTGCTTGATTTCTCTGATTACCAGTGAAAGGTGAAACAAAAAGCTTGTCTAAATAAACGTCTTTTAAAAGTTTACCTGATAAAATCCAGAAATAGGTGGCGAGCTGGAAATGCTAAATGAAATAATTCAAAGCTTGTCAACCAACTTCAAGCCCTGGTGCTGCTGCTGCTTTTCAGAAGAGCACATGTCAGCGTGGCAGTGCTGTAGTCGTGTGTGTGCCGTGCAGTTCCTGGAGAAGTGCAGGTTTAGGGGAAGTGGGAGTTTAAAAATAGTCAGAAAAGTTCTCCTACCTCGGCCAGAACCTGCTGTAACCTGAGAGTCAGTTTGTTCCTCAGGCAAGGTTACATTCTCCTCATTTCACTCCCCAGTGTTTGGGAATTAGGCTGGTGTTTCTCCCAAGTGTAGGGGCAGTGATGGGGACGCTCCTTCCTTTGCTGGTCCCTGTGGGATGCTCTGGATCCTGCTGGGAACAGGCACAGCCCAGAAGCTCAGACCAAAACCCTCCCGAGCTCTGCAGCTGAGAGACCCGAACCAGAGACTGCAGCTCTGACAAGGATGAAGGGAAAACTTCAGCAGGAACAGACACGAGTTCTGACATGACCCAGATCAGACTTTGATTCTGAGCTTTTTAACTTGGTTTCACTCCCCGAGACCATGACATGTTGCACACCCTCTTTGAGCCCCCAGCCCTCTTTCAACAGTCTGAAGAAGTGCATCCTGTGAGACTTCCTTAGTTAATATGTATTTATGCTTCTGGAGCACTCTTGACAGTTTGTTTTCTCCCCCTTTCTACATAAAAAATGAGTTGCTTTTGTACCGCTCAGCATTGTGTTATGAATATTAATCCAGAGGGTTTATTTTTGTTATTCTAAATCTGCCTGTATCCTTTGTAAGGAGAAAAATGGGACATAATTAATCTCTCTGTTAATCTTGATATTTGCATGGAACAAGAGAAACAAGCTCTTCAAACCACTTGCTTGTCTCTTAAGAAGTATTTACGTTGCAGTTCAGAGGGAAACTCGAGGGCTTATTTATTTATTTATTTTCACCGTCTAAGATTCAATACACACAGTGGGAGGCAAATTTTCTAATTCCCAGTGAGTTTTATCTGGTTCACTGTGGCAGCTGGAAGATGGTTTCAAACGTGTCTGCAGGAGAAGGAGTGGGAAGTTCCGAGCACGAGAACAGACTGGGGATTTTTTTCCCCCCTCATGTTGGTCAGAGAACGGTGGATTTCTGCAGGCTGAGCTTAAATTTCCTCAGAACCCTGAGCAAGGGCACCCAAAGCAGCGAACATTAGTAGGTGCAGCAACAATTGTTTGCCAAGACAAACCCCCTGTGTGTTAAAATTTCTGAACCAAACTCGTCTCACTTCAAAGCGCTGCGGTGAGGACGAGGTTGGCCCTCCATCTGAAAAGTAAATTGGAGCAATATTGAGTCTTTTGGAAATGGTAACCCCGCTTTGAAGGCTCCTGTTTTATGAAAGGTGCTTTGAAGGTATTCATTTACTCTGAAATGAATTCATGCTATTCATTCTGCCACTCAGAGAATAAGATATAATAGCAGTCGCTCAGGATTGCTGTCATCTATCAACAGTTCATTACAGCCCAGTTAGGCTGAGGGTACAGAGCATTTGTGAAAAGTATTACCTGAAAAGAAAGAGGCAGCAACTTCATCTGTGAAGAACTGAGCCTGTTCCTCTGCCAGCCCCTGCAGCTGATGTTTGCAGTGGGTTTTATCAGGGGAAGCTGCTGATGCACTGGGAGAAAAGGAGCCAGTTGAGCCCAGCTGAGGGTCTCAGCCTGTCCTGGCCCATCCGAGCCCATGTGGGGCTGGATGGAATGGCTCCTACCAGCCCAGGGGAGCTGGGAAACTGGGAGGGAAAACAGGGCTTTGCTCTCGCTTTCACCAACCAGATGGGAATGAATCCCAGCAGGATCTTCCTTAGAAGCTCATCCCTTTGGAACAGATCTGCCAAACTGCTGGGGTGTCCCCTCTGCTCTGCCAGAGCTCAGCCAAAAAACCTGGAGCTGAGGAGGGAGTTGGATGGGCCTGGGATTTGTTTACAGAGGGAGTTGGATCCCTCTTGTTACTAAAATCCCTTTTTAGGAGAGTGACAGTGTGTGAACAGAGAGGATCAGTGGAGCCCCAGTCACCTTCCTGTGCAATGCTTGCAGGAGTGTTTCCCTGGGTAATTTTCCACACCTAAGCACTGGTTTTAATACGGTTTTAATCCTCTCAACAACTTCTCTGTACACTGAAGAATATACAGGCTACAATGGACACCTTAGCTGGGAATATAGTTTCTCCCCAATCTCTGAAGAGTAATTGAGTTAATAACTAGTTAACTACTTGCTAATGTATAATTTTCTCATTTAGACAAGTAAGTTGTAATTAACACACATGGCCTACAGATACATGCAGGGCAGGGTGTGTGTGGGGAGATGTATCTAATTTCCCCCCCTCTTTTTTCCAAGTGTGGATAGATTAGAATGTCCTGTTCTGTGGGAATTACATTTTAATGAACTGTAATATGTACAGATCCCTTTAACGAAGGCTTTTTTTTTTTTTAATCAGCTCTTTTAATTACGAGGATCAGCTCGAAGCAAAAGGACTTGAAAAGCTTTGCATTTAGAAGAAGGGGGGTGGGGGGGAAAAAAAAAAAAAGGTGGTGGTGGGGAAGCTCCCCAGTCAGGGGAGTGTCCTTGCACTGGGATGCAGCTCAGCATCGTGCCGTGATTCGGGGAGGGGAGGTCTCCAAACATCCCCTGCTGCTCTTGTAGCTCCCCTTCTTTCCTTTTTGTCCAAACCCTGCGGGGTTTTCACTCCGGGAGTAGCTCAGGGCTGATGCTCCGCGCTTGTAATGGCGCTGTCTGTCAGCAGGGGTCCCTTCAAGATCGTCAATATTCTGCTTTTATTTATATATATATTTATATTTATATATATATGTATGTGAGGGATATCACAGAGATTATCCTGAATGAAATGCCCCATGTGAACGTCCCAGGCTTGATCTTCATTTTTCACTGGTGTAGTTTGAGGAGTTGACTGGGGGGTTTTGTTAATAATGGCCTTTAAAAAGGGGGAGAAAAAAAAAAAGGAAAGAAAATTAATAAATCTGTTGATGACCCGCGTTCCAGAAATCTAAAATAACTCTCAGGAACCAAACTCCTGTGTTTGCTGGGAGGGGGGATGATAAGGGATCACCTTTGGCCAGCTCTAACTTTCTGGTGTGCTCTGTTGTTACGTGACACGTGAACAGAACCTGCTTTTGAAGGGGAGGGTAAAAAAAGCTGCAGAAAACCTGCCTGGTGTGAGCTGCCAATTTTAAAAGGATGTTTCTGTAGCTTGCTCTCAGCAGTGTCTGAATCAAACTACCAGTCTGGAACATTTGTGGTGCGTGGGAGGTTGTTTAGCTGGTTTGGGTGGGTTTGCAGGGGATCTTTTAGGAAGCTCTGCTACTATCCTGGGCCACAACCAGGAGTGGAGGAGGGTTCCTTCCACTCCACAGGGTGCAGGGACAGGAGTTGGAGGTTGAGTCACTTTTCCCCCCTTTGATTTGTCACCATGGATCAAGTTGTCTGTGGCACTGAAGGGGCCCAAGGGCAGGAGATGCCCTGGCCAAGGTTTTGATTCGTGGTGATTAATAAATGACAGGACAAGTGGGAAATTCCTGCACCAGCTGGGATGAGTGGCAGAGCTGGGAGGAACAGCCCCTCTGATTCCTGCAGGGGTGAGTGTGACAGCTCACTGAGCAGCTTCTGGGGCTGATGTGGAAGGGACTGACAGCTGGACTTGCAGATTCCATGGATTTGGTTTTGTGCTGGAGCTGAGTCTGAGCGGAGTCAGCCTGGGAGAGCTTCACTGCACCAAGCTAAAAAACTCCTCCTGTGTGTGCTAATGCACCCTGTCCTTCACAGGCAGGGAGAGACTGCAAGATCTTCAGGGCTTGGATGCCATTTGGATCTTGCTCTCATCAGCATAATTATTCTCGTTTTAGAAAAATGAAAACGTCATTAGAAGGAGAGCCTGCATTTTTCTCTTTCAAGTGTAGGCTGTTGATTTTCGGTGCCTTGACTGCAGTGCCTTTAAACAGCCCTGACTCTCCAGCTGGGTGGGTGGAAGCTGCCCTGGGCTAATGCAGCTGCAGGTTTTCTGGAGGTCTTTTGTAGATTGGCTGTAGGCAGGTTTAAGTTTAGTCCCAGAGGAACAAATTCTACTGTATGGATTATCCTGACCAGGCTCTGCAGAGCAAATTGGTTCTCTGCTGAATCACCAGCTGAAGCTCCACAGTGCTGTCTGGTTTTAGCTTTGCCTCATCCTCCAGAGCTGATCCCTGCCCATGTTCTGCATCTCCACTTGCTGCTCACACCTGTTGGAGCCCGTGGCATTTAGAGGGTTATTGAGGAGCTGATTCCTAATTAACTGCAGATGGTTAGCAACGCTCAGAAGTATAAATAACAAACACCTACCACGGTAAGAAGCAATAAAGTGCGTCAGGCTCTCCTGTGAGATGTTCTCTCCTCCTGCGCCTCCCCCCTCCCACCATTCTTCAGGAGTTTGTGCTCTGAGAGCAGTGACAGCCATTTCCCAGAACGTTCCACTCTGTGGAGGTATCTCTGTGCCATTCTCTGCTCCCAGATTTGTAAATAAATGCCTCGTTGTCAAGGTGACAGGCATTTGATGGCAGTCAGTGGAATAAATAAATATGCTGGGAAATTAAAGCTCCCAAGTTTGCCAGTCCCTGTTGGTGCTCCTGCTCTGTGTCCCTGCTAACATGGAGGACAGCTGAACCCCTTTCTTGTCCTTCTCTACTTTCAGCAGAAGAAGGTGTAAATCTTACCTTGAGCAAAATTCCACCTTGGCATCGCCAGCAGAGGCTTTGGCATTGACCCTGCAGAGGTCTGTGCCAGCCCAGGTCTGTGCCAGCACCGAGTGTTTCAGGGAGAGAATTAAGAAATCTGTATGGAAACGGGATCAGATTATGCCATGTGTACCAGTGGATTGTTCTCCATCAATCTGTCAGACAGGAGGGGTGTGAGTGCTCTGGAACACCTGGCTCATGGGCCATCACCTGCTTCCTGAGCATCCTCTCTGAATTTTATGGGTCAAATTAGGCTCGTGGCAGTTTATCAATTTCCAATTATATTCCCTCTTGCACTGGAAGTGTCCTCATGTTAATTTATTATTGTAAGTGGGGATAAAAACCAGCAGTGTTTGAGGACGGGCTCGGTGTTACAAACACCCCACAAACGAGGATCCCTTCAGCCTCTTGTTCTGCTGGAGTTTGGACATTCCAAAGAAATGAGAGGGAGCCCCAGTTTATTACTGTGTTCTTGCTAATTTGCCTGGTTAAGGGTGTTGGATTTCTCCTCTGCAGTGTTTTTGCTCCCCAGTGTTTCCATCCCCACCACTGAACTCCTCCATATGATGCTGTTGCCGTCAGGCTCCTAATGAATCCCTGCCCAGATGGACTCCAGTGCTTCTCTCCACCCCAGGAGCTGCTGGGACCTTCCCCCACAGTTTGCAGCACCAAGTACAGCAAGCAGAAATTAAAAAACATATGATAAGTTGTTGCCCTTGCAGACAACTCGTGACCGCTCCTGTCACCAGAGCAATCTGGTCACCTGTTCCTGCTGCATTAACAGTTGGTGTTTTGATATCCAATCCATTATTTCTGTTTAAATCCTGACTGCTCCTGACTGCAGAAAATACAGCAAGGGGTTACCTCAAATAATTCCTTAAAAGTTTTTTTTTAAAAGAAGTTGGTAAACCACGAAGTTAATGTCTTAAAAAGCCCCAACAAAAAAACCCCCAATCTCTAAAAGTAAAAGGCACGTTAACACACTGGTGTTTAAGCCCAGTGGGTGCTGGGGATACATAGAATTTGTATTTTCTGCTGCATTCATAGAATGGGAAAAAAATTGCCTAGAGCTTTGAGTTTTGATGTTTTTTGATAAATTACCAACTGGCACATTTTCTCCCTTTTCACGCTGTGTCAGACAGTGCTGGAGCCACACTCTGGTAAATGTTTCCAGCCCTGAAGGGGTCACAGCCCAGCCAGTCCAAACTGAGGCACATCCCATCTTGCACTGGGCCCTTCTGTGGAGCAGTGACAGGGCCAGAAACAGAACAGACTGCCAGTTTTTATGAGAACCTGGACCCTGCTCCTCAAGCATCTCAAACCTTCTTTCTCCTTCATCTCCACTGTTTGGATGCTGCCCCAAAGCATCCCTGTGATGCACGTGGCACTTCTGCTTCAATCCTGTGTGCTTTGGGATTGGAGTTTATCCTTTGCCCCTGATATATTTGTTTGTTTTTACTTTGCTGATCCTAACCCAGGGAAATTCACTGTTTGTAAATGAGAGACGTGGACAAAAGTGTCTGTGGGATGCTGGAAAAACAGTTTTGGGGGTGGTTGTGATGGGCATCACGTGTGGAGTGAGGAGGAGAATCGTGTGTTCTTCTGCTTTTCCTCCCACTCCCATGGAGTCTGGGTGGCTCAGAGCACCCCAGGGGGCACTTCCACAGTGTTTTAAAGGTCAGTGCTCGGCAGGTTTGGTGACATTTGGGGATCTGCTGGGACAGACTCTCTCTGTGGAGAGAGAGCAGGGGCTGCAGGTGCAGGGAACAGGATTTTTAGAGCAGCCCTTGCAGAGGCTTTGGCTGCTCTGGCTCAGCAGAGAGAAGTGATTCTGTTTACCTGGAAAGATAAAGCAGAAGCAGCACATTAGAGCAGAGGTCTCCAGCCTGACAGAAAAAGCTGGAGCGTAATAAGGTGCTGTGTGAGTGAGTTTTTCCCTAATTTGAAGTAATTACAGTTTCTGCTATTTCACATTAGGGCTGTCAGGCTCACACCTTGTTTTCCAGGAGCACTGCACTGTGTAACTCATCCTTCCCTTTCCACCTGTTTAAAATGGGATGGAATTCCCTAACAAAGCTAAGGCTGAAGTGCCCCTGTCCCAGGCTGGAGTAAGGACATCCTCCCAACTTCTTATGCCAGTTTAATGGATGAGGTTTGAGACACTGTAATCTGATAAAGGTAGTGAGAAAAGAACATTTGGCAAATGATGTTTTAATAGAGCATCCATGAAATAATTGGGAGTGAAAGCCAATTAATACAATCAAAACTCCTTTATTCTATGGAGTGAGGGGAGAAAAGGCCTAAATGGAATAGATAAATTGCTCACAACTAATTTAACCAGTCCCAACAAGGAGTACCAGAGAAAACAATGACTGTTGTTTGCTAACTCCAGCCTGGTTAATGGAGCAGGACTTTGCATTAGACACTTAATTTGCAGGAGGAAGGAGGGGTGGTGTGTATTTAATTATCAGAGGGCTGTTCAAAGTATTCTGGAAGAAATAAGAAGCTCAGGACAGCTGCTCCCTGCCTGTATTTACACAGAATTACAGGAGCTGCAAAGGTATAGCTGGGGTGAAGAGCCAGGGTGCTGTGCAGTGTGCTTGGAGAACTGGCTGTCAGGGCACCTCTGCTGCAGTTCTTTCTACATTTCATCCCTCTCCCACCCCCAGGTATTTTTCAGTTCACTGCTCCCTCGGTGTGTCAAATATAATTGGAATTTCCCGCTCGATTGTCTGAGCAAATTCTCGTGTATTTTCTGTAAAAATGCAGTAAAGGAACAGATCAGACTGAGGGAAGAGTACATGAGCTAAAAAAAAAAATAAAATAATTAACAAAATCGCTGCCACTGGTGGTTGTAAGTGGAAGTAAACCATCTTAACAGAATTCCTCCTGGATTAACCAGGCAAATGCAGCTCCTCTGGCTTTGCTGAGCACGTGTCAGCTGGAGCTCTGCCCAGGATCCCCCCAGTCTCTCAGTTCAGGTGATTCAGTGGCCTGTGATGGCTGCAGTGACACTGGGCTCAAGGTTTGCACAGCCAGGAGCTCACACAGCCACAGAATTAACTGTTGAATGGGGAAAAAGGAGGAAAAGGCGAGAAAGGAGCAGAATTTATAGGAGCAGTTTCCACCAGGTATGACAGTCAGTGCTAATGCCAACATAAACACAAACCAAAGCCCCCAGCTGGGCTGGAACACCAGAGACCTCGTGGTATTTCTTCAGGATCACATTGATCCGGTTGCCAGTAACAGGCAGGGTTTTTCCAGTCATTCTTCATTTTAAATGGGTTTAACAGCTCTGGAAATGTTCATGAATTCAGGTTTCCTCACTCCCCTAATCGTGTTGTTGGCTTAAAATTCCCATTTAATTAACCTCTTCACCCAAGGCATAAATCAATACTCAAACTCCGAATGCTCACCACCCTGATAGTGATTTTCATTTGGGCTCGCCTGCTGGAAATTAGAAATTAAGATGCCTGCGGGAAAGGAGCAAACTGGTTGTGTGGAGTGAAGCACAAGGAACTCGTAAACTGTAATAATGAATGTCCTTGGATGGAATGGGAAATCCATTCATTAGGGTTCCAGGGAAGAAAGAGAGAACCAGCGCAAGCTGAGCACGAGGCTGGAATTGTAGGAATTTCTTTCCACAATTATTTTGCTAAAGAGAAGCTAAAAAAAAAAAAAAACAACCCTGATGCTGCAAGCTTAAAATTTGCCTTGGTCTGTTGTTAAAGCCTGAGTACCCCCTGAAATAATAATGGGCAATAATGGAATAGATAATTAATAATCACGGGATTTAATGAGCTGATAGAATGTGGTTGTTTAATGAGATGTGATAGGTTCTGTGACTACCTGCTGCAGCCAGTGGTCTTTTTTTGCAGGAAGAATTCCTGTCTTTGTGTGCTGGAAACGCTCTTTGCTGTGGTGGGGAACCAACTGCCTTTGGGAAATGAGCTGCCCTGGCACCAGGGCTGTGCTGCAGGGGCATGAGCAGGGGCATCCCCACCTGTGGCAGGGCAGCTGAAGGGTGTTTTTCCTCACAGGGGTCCTGGTCAGCCTGGCTCTGGAGCACAGGGATGGACAGAGCACTGGCTGTGCCTGCCCAGGGTGCAGCAGAACGTGGTTCCCAATTTAGGGACTGGTGAAACAATGTCTTTGTAGAACTGGAGGTTTTCTTAGAGCAAAGGACCTAATTTCCCCCTGTCAGGTGTTTGTAGCAGTGCAAGGACAACGTGTTGCTGTGTTTTGGGAACAGACAAAACATCTTTATTCTGCTGTGCTGACACAGTGCAGAGAGGGAAGCACAGGCTGTCCAGTGTTCACTGCAGCTGCAGTGTGGGGTTTGAATCTCATTTAAACCACAGAACACTCCAATCAAGGGAGAGCCACCTTGCTTTGAAATGGTGAAATTGTCCATATTGCAGAGACATTTCTGCAAAGCCCCCATGGCCAGCTTTGCACACCTGGTTTACAGGTGTTACTTCAGGGGCACCTTTCTGTTTGGCAGTAAATGCAAGTCCACACACCTGAACCCTTAAACTGCTTGAGTTACTCACCTCACAGTGCTTGGTGTATCCTCAACAGGATCACTAAATAAAGTCTTAGCTCAGCAGAGTATTTAACCATGTGCTTAAAGCTCAGCACACTCTTAAGTCTCTTGATACCTGAGGACCTTGAGGCAGAATTATATCTTCAATTATATGCATGTTTCTTCCTTGGCTGAAATGGGATTGCTCAGGTGTAACAAAAAGCAGAATGGGGAGAAAAGGTTCCATCTTATAGATCCACTTGGCTTTGCCCTGGAATTGGGTGTTCTGGTAGGAAAACATGAGCAGGATCCAGGTTCAATCCTGTTGGTTGTGTGTGTTCAATGCTCAGGTTGAACAGAGTGTTTTTAAGGCTTGGAATACAAAGTTTCTGAGTTTCTGTAACCAGGTAAATGAGGAAGCAGAGGGGAACCCAGCCCACCTTCCAGTGTATGAGCTGAGCTTGTTGGGAGTCCAAGACACATCTGGAACCCCCCAGTGCTCCTCACCCCCAGACATTGTTTGGGCTCACAAACCTCCTGTTCTGCCCTGGGTGGCCCAAGGCAATAATTAGTCCCCTGTTCCTTATTACCCCTCCTCACATGCAGGGAGGTTCCTTCCCAATTTCCTTTCTGCTTTCTTTAGGCAGATGATGCTCAGCAGCTCTCTGGCTGGAAATCCTGAGCATTTCTTGAGAAGAAACTTGGGAGTCAGATTTTCTTCTTTAAATAAAGTGGAGGATGCTGCTATGCCCAGGTCAGAAGCCACATAATTTTCACTTCAAACCCTGCTGGAATCAATACAGTGTTGCTGTTGCATTCATCTGCAAAAGGAAAATCTGGTTTGAGGCAGAGTGTCCTGCCTGTACCCTTTAATGAGCATCCCCTTGGTGGGACCTGCAGGGCTCTTGGCAGGCTCAGGGCTCTGTGCTGCTGTTGCAGAGCATAACAACGAGGTGCTTCCCAGCTCAGGGAGCAGCAGCTGGGCTCTGCTCTCCCTGCCCTGCTCAGGGATCAGGGGCTGGGATGTGGAATAGTCTCCTTTGAAAGCTCTGAGTGCTCAGGCACTGGCTGGTTACTGCTTGTGTAAACAGAGTTACTTTGTCCACGTTGAGGGTTTTTGTTGGTTTTCTAATTTTTTAACTTGAGTGGGAAGGCCTCCTGTTGTTTCCAGAGTAGCCCTAAAATTCTCTTGCTTGTTGATCTGTGTAAGGGGAAGCATCTTGATAGTTTTCAACACTGATCAGCTGCCTAGTATATTTTAATGTTTCATACAGGGAGTATTCTCATCCCTTCAAATCCAAAAAGAAAGGAAAACCAATGAAGATATATTTAGGAAAAAACCTCAGAACGGACTTTATTAGGAGGAGACCTACATATCCTTGTAAATAAAGCTTTATTTTCCAGGGCTCAGGAGCCTAAAGCCAGCCAGGTGAGGATGTGCAGAAGTGCCCAGCACTGCTGTGTTCTGCAGGCAGGGAACATTTTTGGGTCTCCTCAGAGCTTCCCTGCTTCCCTCAGAGCTGCACAGGGTGTTCACGTGTGAGAACCATCACTGCAGGCTCCATTTCACCTTGTCACATCCCATTTATAAACTGGGGCTGTGCTGGGATGACAGGCAGCCACTGAGCAGGGGAGGCCTCAGAAAATAAATAAAGATCGAGGAAGTCAGAGATCATTAGAGCTGACACCACCTCACATGTTCATTAATTATGAATCTGCTTGGAAGAGGTTCATTAGGCTCCTGGCAAGTGTGTGTGACACAGCTTTGGAGAGCACTTGACTCAACTCTTGGAAGATCTGAGGTAGAGGAACCCAGAAGTGAAATCCAACCCAAGGGGGTTTGACTCAGGTCTGCACTCAAACCCAGGATTTAAGTTTGCTCAAGGCTGAAATTCTTGCCAAGTGGGCTTTCTGTGCAAACCCACCTCCGAGGTGTTTTCCTTGTGGAAAAGAGAATCTCTTTGTGTGTGGGAGCTGTTTTTTCCTGAGGGCTGTGTCATCACAGCTGTACTCTGACTTTCCTAATAAAATCCCAGCAGTCCCCAGTATGTCTTACCCTACATAAATGAACATTTTGGTTGTTACTTAGAGGAACAACTCCAACTTATTTTCCCTTCCAAGATAAATAGCTGGCTTTGAAGTTCACTCTTTCATTAATGGACGGGGAGAAGCAGCTTTTGGAGTAATGTTGGGATGATCCCAGCTTGGGTGTCTGCAAACTGCCAAGGGTGAAAAAGGGATAACTGGAGCTGAGAAACCATTTGCATTTATTGAGTGGAAGGGCACAGACACTCTCTGGAGCAGGGACTGGTGTTCCCCAGCTCACTCTGCACTCAGGGCTCAGACAAAGCTGGGCTGTGCCTGTCTCAGCTGCTGGGGAACAGTTGGGGGTGAGGAGCTTTAGCAGGTTTAGATGGAGCAGTTTGAGGTGTTACCTGCTCACACAATGAGGCATGATTAAAGTCCCTTAATTAACCTGGTAAAAGCCTTCATTGACGTTTTACCTTAAGCTTATTTTTATTTAACTTAAGAGGAACCCAATTAAGTCATCAGTTTAAGCTGATCGGTTTAAGTGTGTGCACCAGGGGTTTAACTGAGGCACTGGAGATAAAGGAGTGGAAAGTTGTGCATGGGAAGGGTGTTCATTTTACAGCCTTGGCTGTGATACAGCCCTTCTTACAGTGCAGCTTCTCCTGTCCTCCCTAAACTAATTAAAGCACGGAGGCAGGACACGAGTCAGCACTCAGGAGCTGGGACTTTTCTTCGTCCTGACTCCTCTGAGCCAATTTCTACTTCCTTGCAAGGGCAGCTGGAAGAATCCCTTGGAAAACACTGGGAACATTGAACTTGGGTTAGAAACACCAGCGAGTCGTGAGGTTTTTTTAATCCTGCTCCCTGAAAAGGTCAATTAAAGTGAGCAGAGCAATTTATCCAAAGTCAAATCGTGAGTGACTGATGGAAGTGCAGCCCAAAGCCCAGGGGTTGGATGATCCATTGCCAGGGCTCTTCACTGGAGCTGCTGTGCCACAAAATCTCTCCAGAGCTGGTGGTGGAACCCTGGGGGTCCTGGTGCTGTCCTGTGCCAGCTGAACAGCAGGATCAGAGGAGCTGGTGTGTTCCCAAGGCTGGACCAGCACAGTCAGTCAGTGCAGAGCCCGTGGAACGTGCTCTGGGTCTGAGCTGGGATTTGCCTCCGGGTTTGAACCAGCAGTTGAAAAACACCAGTCAGTTATTGAGCTGGAATCCTCAGGGTGGCTCTGAAGTAGAGAAAGAGAAGCAAAGAAAGAAGCCCAGAGGGTGTGATTGGTAATTCTTGCGGTGATTTAAGGATTTCTACGGGGTGGTGCAGTGCCTGAACCAGGAGGGGGCACGGAGCAGGAAAGGACTCTGGATTTAGTTTAATATATTCTCAACAATGTATCTGCATGTTTGTAAGTGTTACAAATCAAACCCAAATGAAAAATAGGCCACCGTTCAAACATTCTTACGTGTAATTGCATTTTGACTGTAATAACATTATCAGAGCATCTTTCGAGCTCCAATTAATGCAAACCTAATTCTCCCTTAATACCAGTACCAGGAGGATTTGAACTTAGGAACACACAGATTTATCTTGGAGCTTCTGGATGATTTTCAAATGCCTTTTGTACAACTTTTACACCGCGTGTCTGTGGCTCCTGGAATGGAGCTGTGCTGATTTGGAGATCCACACCAGTGCAAGGGCCTGGCTTTGCTGTTATTTACACTGCAGTCTCTTTGCAGAATGGAATTGTGACCTGCAGAGAAAGTTTTGATAATGCCAAACAACCGAAGACAGACTCTGGGAGTTAAAAGACATTCCCTGACTTCTATTCTTAGATATTGCTGTTATATCAAATAAGTATTTACAATTATTGACATTTCTGTTTGAGACACCTTGTCCCAGAATGGGGCAGTACTGACTTTAATTTCCTTTTGGTTGCAGGATGCAGTTAGTGATAGAATGTTGTTTGCATTTCTTTGCAGTGGACGTTTTTCCTGAGGTATTTTAAGATACTGTTCCTGAGAATATAAAATTTAAATGGGCACAGCAGGCAGCACAGCACGTCTCAGTCATGTCTGAAAGTTGCATTAACATCACAGAAGTTGGTTTTTTTTTTCTTTATGAGTGCCCATGAAATGAAAACAGGTATAAAATTTGTGTCTGGTTTAAAATTTTACAAGTCAAGTTACACCCAACGCTAAGTAGGTCGTTTTCTAGTACTATAAAGTGCAGAGCTTCCTGAGCGCTGGCAAGATTCATTGTGCCCCAGCACTGAAAACCCCAGAAAAGAGGCAGGAAAAATTAACTTGGACTCTAAAGCTGGCAGAGGCAAATTCACCTCGTGAAACCCCCTCATTTGCTGCCTTCAGAAGATCTGCAAAGGCCTTGAATAGGATTAAGGAAAGGGCATCAAGATGAGCAGAGTATCAGCAAGGGGCTTTGCAGATGGCATCTCTCCCTCTCCAGCAAAGCTTTTCATGCCTTAAAATGATGCTCAGACAGCTCAGCATCAGGTCATAAGGAGTGTGGGCTGGGGTGGGTGAATGTGCAGGAAGGCAGCAGGGAAGGGCAGCTCTGGAGGCTGGGAGGGTTTTCCAGGTGATATTCTCTGTTGGGAGGGTTTTCCAGGTAATATTCTCTGCTGGGAGGGTTTTCCAGGTGATATTCTCTGTTGGGAGGGTTTTCCAGGTGATATTCTTTGTTGGGAGGATTCTCCAGGTGATATTCTCTGCTGGGAGGGTTTTCCAGGTGATATTCTTTGCTGGGAGGGTTTTCCAGGTGATATTCTCTGCTGGGAGGGTTTTCCAGGTGATATTCTCTGCTGGGAGGGTTTTCCAGGTGATATTCTCTGCTGGGAGGATTCTCCAGGTAATATTCTCTCTCCCCATCCCATCAGCACTGGTGGCATTTGGTGTTGACACAGGAGGAGAAGAGGAAGAGGCCCCTTTCCACCCCAATTGCAGGGCAAAGCTCGAAACTCTGACCTCTGACAGGGGTAATACACAATAAAGAAAACCTCTCTCTGTGCAACGTTTTAAGAAATCAAAGCATTTCGGGGAGGGGGGATGTGGGATTCCTCCAGTGAGCACAGAACAGCCCAACCACTGCTGGAGGATCAGCTGAGCAGGTGAAAACCAGCTGCTTTCTGTACTGGAAAACATTGTTTTCCTGTTCTGTCAGGGAAAGAAACACGTTGAAAGCTTCTAAAGAGCAAAACTAAAGCAGAGCTCTTTGGGAGAGGTTAAAGAACCTGCTCTGAGTCACTGTTTCAATGTGTGTTCCTATAAAAGCATGCTGAGTGACTGCTTGTTTTGACATCCAGCAGGACATCAAACTGCAAGGTCTCCTGGGCAGAGAATCAGTTTTTCCTTGGTTTTGTAAGGCCCAGGCACCACCTTTGTGCCAGGATGAGCAGGAGCCTTTTAAAAGCAGGGGACCCTCCAGGCCCTGCTGGTGACACCAGGGGTGCAGGTGGAGATTTTTGGTGTAAAGGAAGCTCAGCAGAGTTTTTTCCACAGATGGGAAACAGGCAGGACTTTTTACAGCTTGGTGTGAAGGAAGGTGCAAACCGTGTAGCAGGTTTTAAAAATAAAATCCTGGGCCTAAGTTTTCTGGGTGATACCTTGGAGACCTTTGATGTTCTGCACCCAAATGCCAGAGGAATATTTCCAGCACCAGCTCCTGGTCCCCACAGAGGAGCCCTTCATTTCCTTTGTCAGTACAGGATCCTTAAGTACAGCTCACAACCAAATGTTATTTATGTTCTGAGCTCTCTCCAGTAACTGCTAATTAAGTTTTTTGTAGCATGACTCTGAACTAATTAGGGTTAATTGAGCTTGGTTGTGTATCAGCTACTGCAGCACTTGTCCCGATAATCAGGAGTTTTGAGCACACAATATTTTGTGATCAGCCAACCCAAATCCAAGTTCTTTTTCTGGCTCTTGTGGCCCCTTGTGATGGCTCTGACAGCAAACACGAGCATCCCTTTCCTGCTGCCTTATTTCTTGAGGAAGAAAAATGAATTCCTGGTCACTCTAGTGGGAGTTTTCCCAGGGTCTTTGGTGGCAGGAATGACTGGGTGAGGTGGCCAGTGCTTTATCCAGGGAGGGGAGGCAGCTGGAACTCTCCGGAGGGCACTGCAGTGAGGATATTTCTCAGCTGTCAGGACCGGGAAAGGTCCTGTCCGTCCCGGGAGCAGCAGTGGGAGGTTCCCTCCCGGTTCCAAACTCATTGCACCGCAAACTTCCCATCCCGGAGTGAGAGCCCTGCGACAGAAGGTAGTGGCCCATTAAGCAGCACGTGGT
>NW_020885001.1:236933-241675 GCF_003945725.1 Corapipo altera | reverse complement strand
TTTTTTTCCTTTTGAATGTTCAATCTGGAACGATGTCATTAGCTAAAGGGATTGCATATGTATTGGATTTTCTGGGACCGGGGGGAATGCCAGAACCTGGAATTCAGAAACAGGAAATAGTTGGGTTTGGGTGTTGAGCTCTTAACTCCCCCCCCTGTGTGTGGGGCTCTGGGCAGGGATTTCCAGCTGGGGAGGTGAAGAAAGGAAAGGTTCTTTTCTCCCTGCCAGTTTACAGCAGCAGGGCTCTGTTTTCAGCAGAGGAAGATGCTCTGAAATCACTTTGCATACACATTCCACTCCTTTTCCATTTACAGCATGGGTGTCTTTGCAAGGGAGATCAAGGAAAAAGGGGCCACAGAACTCAGTGTAGTGCAGGTGGCTTTGTCTCCTCGTCCTCCTGTTCCTGCTTTGAAGGTAATTTGTTCATTAAGCACTAGAAAAAGCACTGAGCATCTGAAGAAACAGCTGCCTTAAAACGAGTAATTCTGCACAGCCCTACAAGATTTTACTGGTTTTATTGTTGTGAGGAAGTCAGTAGTGAGTAAATCCAGCCACATGGGAACTACTGGTACAAATTAAAGTATCTGGCCTTGCAAAACAGCCCAAGTTTTCCCAGGGTGGCCTGTCTGTCTTCCTGAGGGAAGGGCAAAAAGGTGACTGGGCTAAAACACCCTCTTAATGCGATTGTTTTACATTCCTTTCCCTCATCCCACTGGTTTTGGTCCTCTTTCATCTGCCCTTGATTATTCTGACCATAAACTTTCCTGAGCTGGACTTCTCTCCAGTTGCACTGTGGTGGTTTGCAACTATTGCCCTTTTTAATCCAGAAAAAGGGGAAAATGTGTCCCTGGCAAGTGCCAGAGGAATGCAGGAAAGCAGAAGTGTGCTCTGCTTGGAATAGGAGCTGTGGGCAGCTCTGCAGTGACCAGGAGCCCAGTCAGAAAGCTGATTTATAGAGGTGAGAGGGGATGGAGAGTGGGCAATCTCCCCCCTACCCATCTGCAACCTTCATGGAAGGAATTTAAGCACTGAAGGTATTTAGATGAACTGCTCTGATTTTGTCCTAAAATACACTTTCCATCCTGCCCCAGTGGGAGCAAAATAAAATCATTATCAGTTATCGCCCAGAGATTTAAATTAAGTTTTGGGTTTGGTTTTTTTTTTCTTTCATAAAACCAAACTTCTGAAACAAAATCCCAGCGAAGTGGAATTAATTGCTGGGTCTGCACTGAATCACCCAGAGACATCCATGGCTTTGTTTCTGTGGTGCAGCAGAAAGTGCCTCATCAGGAGGAATTCACGTGGAGGGACACTGGGCCTGTCCCACTTATTGAACACGAGGATGTCCGGGATGTTTAATTATCCTTTGATTAATTTGTTTGGCGTTAGAGGAGCCGAGGGCTGCAGCACATCCAGCCCTGCCCAGGCTGCTGCCCCCAGCTCCTGCAGGTAAAGGCACCTTGTGGCTCTCACCTGCAGCTGCTGTGAATGAATTATTCCTTTTCTCAGCCTCCTTCCTCACCCCGAGGAGATGCACAGGGACACGGCAGAGCCGAGGTGATTTGCAGCATCTGTGGTTAACATTTAATACAATGTACTCAGTGTTTTCAAGGATAAAACATGGGGGGGGGGGGGGTGTCAGTTAAAACAAGTGTGAGGCTTTGGATTAATTACTTGGAAACCTCTCAGCCAGGCAGGGTACTTAGTGTGAGAACTCAGGCAGTGTTTTTGTAGGGTTATTGTGCATATTTGATGTAAATCTAATAGGGATTAAGAAGTAGGACGTAGATACATGGGAGGCACTGAACATCAAAAGTTCACTGAGGTGTGAGAATGTCTCCTGGTGATGTGGGTTCTTGGTGGCAACACTTTTGTCACGTGGAGATACCTCAGGCATGGCAAGCCAGGAGCTGGACTTGATGGTCCTCGTGGGTTCCTTCCAGTTCAGAATATTCTTCAATTCTGTGATCTGATGTAGAAAGCATTTAAATCTGTTTAAATCTATAAGCACAGGGGTACAAATCAAATGTACAAATAAACAAAATATCAGTGTAGTGTTTATCAGGCTCGCACTTGAGGGGTCTGGAAGTCTCATCCCAGTTTGGGGTGGAAATGCTCTGCTGAGGGGATGCTCTCTTGGCTGCCCCCACGTCTGCAGTGTGAGAGACCCCCCCAGGGCAGGCTGGGACAGGGCCAGGCCATTAAACACAGGACTGACAGACCCTCAGGGAACATCAGGGGCCATCGCTGCAGCTGGGAGAGCCCAGGAGCAGAACTGGGAGCCTTGTCAGCTCCTTCTGCTCTTTCACAGCATCAAAGTGTCACCTCATTCATCAGAGGGGTTTCCACAGCTCTCCAGCACTTGCTGCTCTGGTGAATGGACCAAAAATGTAATTTTGATCATATTTGAGTCCAGTGTTCTTAGTTTTGTCAGTGTCTATAGATGTCTGAGGCAGTGGAGCAGGACAGTTGCTGGGGCAAAAGGTAGGACAAGGCATTTCCAGGGGGCATCCAAACAGGAGTCTCATCTTCCCACCAGGGAACACTCCTGTTGAGAACACCTAAAGCTCTGGTTTTAGCAAACCACAGGGCACATTTAAAATCCCACCCTAGGAAAGCATTTCCTACTGGAGAAGGACACACTCGAGCCTCTCAAAGTTCCTCAGAGTGAGAAGAGGAAGTATTTAATGTGCCCAGACAGATGGATTGCTCCAAGACGGGTAATCTGTGGTGCCTAATTAGTCAATCAAGCTAAATTGTACTTAGCAAGCATGACACGATTACACCACAATGGGAACACAAAGGGAATTTCTGTTCCTGTGACATGAATTGTGGAACTCTGGGAGCAGGAGCTGGTACAGAGAGATGAGATCAGGAATGTTTGTTGGTTTTTCTCACAGGGAAATGTGGAGGCTCAGGGGACAATGCAATGACAATGGAGGGTTTCTCTTTTACTGTTTCTTTACAGACACTGATGTGCAGGACCCATAATTAAATATGAATATTTTGGAGGCTGGAGAAATGTATTTACTGGTGCGTGAGGCAAAGTTGTGAGAAGAAGAAACCACTACAATATATCACCTTCTTCTCTTGGAATAGAGTTTTGGTTTCCCATCTAAATATGGCAGCCTAGTAACAAAACTTAATTTATAAATTATAGATGGGTCTGGGGGGGGGGGGGGTTGTGGCTTTTTTTTTTTTTTTTTTTCCTTTGTCTTTCCCCCACCCATTAAATTCTTAAGTATTTAAAATATTCACCATGCAGGTTTGGTACTGGGAAGAATTAATCAAACTGTCAGGCTGTAGACCAGACACTGCAGAGAATACACAGTGGTGTGTCATGGTTACTTAGCAACTCCAGCTGAAGAGGTTAAGGTAGAAAATACTGTCATTTTCCATGTGTGAGATCTCCTCTTCCACCCCCTCCTTTGTGTACAGAATTTTTTTTTTTCCCCCCCAACAGATAAAGTCTTTTGTACGTTTTAATGATCTTTCAAACTGAGCTTTCAAAAGGACCTACTATTTCTGGGGACCAGTTTGAATTAGAGGATGAATTTGGAGGATTTGAGCGTAGCTGGTAGCAAAAACAGGAGGTATTAACCCAGAATGTGTAAAAACATCCCACTGTCACGTGGGAAGCTGTTTAATTTTACTTTAATTTTTCTCCTTAACGATTGGGGTTGGTGGGGGTGAGGGCAGTCCTGACTGGGACAACGTTCCACCCTGGTGGCACTGGAAGGGGGAACTGCTTTGCACTTCTTTCACTGGGGTTTGTTTGCCCTGTTGAGGACGTGGAGTTTGTTTGCCAGGAGGAAATGGGTGACCCCTCGTAGCTCTGCTCTGCTGGGAGATTTGCCTCTGGCAGCAGGTTAAAAATAATAGCAGTCCTGAAAATTTTATGAAAGCTTCGGGGTAAGTGTTACTCCAACATCAGCAGCTATAACACAAACAAGCCTCAAACCCTGCAATTTATGAAATGATAATGAGGAGAGGGTCCAGGACTCGTGTTGGTGTCTGGAGGTGGGAGCTGAACAGAGGTATCGGGTTATTCAGCATCACTAATCCTGAGCTCTTCAGCTTTGTGCTGGACAAAATGTTCACTGGACTGGGAGCCAAGGGAAAGGGGGGGTTTCCTCTGCCCCTTTCTCGTTGCTGGAGGGGCTGCACAGCCCCTGTCCTGCTTTTGTCCCCCTGTGCCACACTCAGGGGGCTGCAGCAGCACTGCCCAGAGCTGCCCTTCCTCCCTCCTTTGGGCAGCACAGTTGGCACTGGAGAGGCTCCTGAATGGGTTGGAAAATGAGCATCTTTGGAAAAAAAAAAGAGGCCTGACATGGCTTTAATCTCCATCCCACAGCTGAGCTGGGAGGAAGCATCCAGGAAAGCTGAGCCTGGAAACCTGAGTTTGCTGTGGGATGGGGAGCTGTGGGATGGGGACTGTGGGATGGGAACTGTGGGATGGGAACTGTGGGATGGGAACTGTGGGATGGGGAACTGTGGGATGGGGAGCTGTGGGATGGGGAGCTGTGGGATGGGGAGTTGTGGGATGGGGAGCTGTGGGATGGGGAGCTGTGGGATGGGGAGCTGTGGGATGGGGAGCTGTGGGATGGGGAGCTGTGGGATGGGGAGCTGTGGGATGGGAGCTGTGGGACGGGAGCTGTGGGATGGGGAGCTGTGGGTCTGAGTGTTACCCCCTCGAAGCAGAGCACCATGAAATCATTTCAAATGCCAGGCAGGAGGCTCGT
>NW_020885001.1:234458-236533 GCF_003945725.1 Corapipo altera | reverse complement strand
GGAGCTGTGGGATGGGGAGCTGTGGGATGGGGAGCTGTGGGATGGGGAGCTGTGGGATGGGAGCTGTGGGACGGGAGCTGTGGGATGGGGAGCTGTGGGTCTGAGTGTTACCCCCTCGAAGCAGAGCACCATGAAATCATTTCAAATGCCAGGCAGGAGGCTCGTGGCCTCCACAGCAGCACTGAGAGACGGGCAGGAATGAAGGTGTGTGGAAACACGTTGTGCCACTGCAATCAGTGAGAGACTCAGAGAGGCAGCTCAGGAAAACGTTCCCAATGAATCAGGGAAGAGGAATTTCAGCCCCTCAAGGAAACGGGGTCTGATTTGAGTTTCCAGAAAGGGCATGAATAAATAGTGCAATCAGTGAGTTCTATAAATACACATTAATCTGACTGCAGTTCTCTTTCTCTTCCTTTGTCTCAGAAAAAGAAATAAGGGCAAAGAAAAAGCAGGATTTAAAACAACAGCGCTGGAGTATTTGAGGTGTTACCCCTGGAAGTCTGGGCATCTTTTGAGTGGGATGGTCTGATTTGATTGCCAGAGATATCCTGTCCCTCCAGCACTGATCCTGATGGAAGTGGTGGCTGTGCTGCAGTGGCCTCTCAGGGGTGTGCTGCATTCAGAAACAGGGAAATTGCCGTAAATTTGGGGATATTTGGCATTTAAGGGGAAAATGGGAAGATGGGAGATCTGGACAGGGACACCGTAGGCCTTTATTTTCTGACAGTAATTTGCTGAGGTGCAAACAATGTGGCCAAGCTCTGCTTCAGATAAATAGCTCAGACATCCCTAAATATGGCTCAGTTTTATTTATTGTTTGCAGGATTTTTATACCCCAGTGTTACATCTCACAGCCCCATTGATTTTTTTTTTTTTTCCCCGGATTGTGTAATTTAACTGTGCTTTGATTCATTGGCTTTCTAGAGCTCTGCATCTGTTCCTGTGATCATATCCAGGGTGGGTGTGCAGGATAGAAACAAGGGATAACTATGAAATCCCTACCTGGCCTTGCCAAGTTTAGTTTGTCCACCAGTTGCTCTTCCCTCCCTGGTTCATCAACAGGTTTGGCTCTTTTGAGTTTGTAATGATGATTTTTGTCCTGGGCAGCCCGGAATGACATCCCAGCTGGGAGTTCCCTGGGCCACCCTGTGCCCTGTGTGATGGGTGATAAATATGTTTTACAAAAGCAAGGCTGACTTCAGGGAGCTTTAAAACACGATTTTAAGATGAAGCATATGCTGTAAGTGCTTTCTTCACTTGAGATCCTTACAGTTTACCCAGGACAGGGAACACTGTGGTTATATATTCATACTGCACTTAGCAGGGTGGTTTGCCCATCCAGGAGGATAAATAATGCATTAGGATCTCGCTGGGTGATCTCATGAAAACAATTAGGCAGCACCATCATTTTAGACAGATTCATCTAAATACCAGCTTAGCATTACCTTTAAGAAAGCTGAATGCCTCTCAAAAGTTTTGGGAAAAAATCGTGATGCAAATGTCATCTGTTGTCAGCAGCTGTTAAAGCAAATTTACTCCTGTGGAGTAATTAAGTGGTGTAAGGACATCAAATTCTGAGCCTGAAGAATAAATTGCATCCTGTCGTGGGCCTAATTTTTCTTATTTATTTCTTGGGGGTTTTTTATTTTTTAAAGAAAGCATTTCACTCGATTTACAAAAGACAATCATGGGATGTTTTTGTCCTCTGAAGACCTTCTGACAAGAGAAGGTGGGGGGAAAAGAAAATCACTGTTAAAGCGCTTCCCGGGTGTTAAATGGTTTGGAGGTGTTATTATTGATGTGATTTTTATTGGAGCTATTTTCCCAAACAAGTTCTCAGTGGCAGTGCACTGGAGTGCAGTTAATTCATTAGAACAGGAAGAACTCGAGTTAAATGCATTATAGATGAGCTGTTGGTAAGTAATAAGGTCAGCTGAGCCAGGGCAGAGCTGTCTGGGTTATTAGCATTTGTTACAGGATCCAACCAACACGTGCCTTTGTTCTACCTGGGCTGAGACAATTTCTGCAGAGCTGTTCACTGGCTTTGCTGAAAATCCCTTTACAGAACCCCTTTA
>NW_020885001.1:223139-234448 GCF_003945725.1 Corapipo altera | reverse complement strand
AGCATCTCCCTTTTAAGTATTAAGCTTCAAGTTTCCACAGACTTTTCATATTAAAAAAACCCAGGACTGGGATGGAGATGGAAGAGGGATAATCCTGTGATCTCAACTTCCTGTGTGACCTCTATTTTTTGTGGCATCTGCTGGATTCTTGGTACCCTTGTATTTGCTTTTCCAAATTTCCTGGTAAAATATGAGAGGTGTTCAGTGCTTCCCAGACTAATAGTGGGGTTTGTCCCCACTGTAACTCTTAACTGTAATCCACTTAAAGCCCTGGATGTGTAAAAATTATTTCTTTGGTGGTGTGGGAATGGCCATATGGCACTTTTGAGTTGGTAGTGCTTTAATTTAATAACCTCTCCAATAGTGGCTACCACTAACAATTATGTTGCAGAGTGATTTTGTGCACTTTTTAATTAAGGCCTGCTTGCAGGAAAAACCCTAATCCCTTAGAGGTCGATTTATGCCTTGAAGCAAGGTCAGTTTTTCTTTTCTTTCCTTGAAGTGGTGCAAAGGTAGAACTTTCTCATTGTTCCTGTAAGTAACTTGGGTTTGGGATTTTGTCTGTCTGGAGTTTTGATATCTGATTAGTGCTGCTCAGCAAATAGCAAGGAACATGTGCTGGGCTTTGTAAGGTTTCCCTGTTTCTGGTCCACTGCTCTCCCTCGCTCTTGAATAATGAGAACTGCAAATGGAAGCATCTGATCTACCATTTTCACACCTATTTTAGCCCAGTGTCTGTTTTATATATTTATTTACGCACATAAATAGACATAAAGAAATATATGGGAAGATCCCAGTGTCCACAGCTCTTTTCACTGGTGACCCCAGTGTAGTCACCAATCTGCTGGCAAGGAGGAATCTTCCCATGGTTTAATAAAACAATTACAAACCTTTGCTCACCCCTGAATTTGCAGAGACAACTGAACACCCACAGCAGGTTTGCTCTGGGCTTCTAATTGGTTAAACCAAAAAAAAAAAAAAGAATGTCTTTGTGTGGCTGTGTTTTCCAGCAGGATGTTTCTGGAATTCCTCAGCAGTGCTCCCCTGGCCCTCAGAGATGTCCAGTCATGTTTGATGTGCTGGAGCAGATCTTGTGCTAAACTAACCTTGATAATCCTGGCCCCTGGAGGCTGCAGCTCTGCCAGGGAGGCACAGACTCATTCCCTGCCAGTCCCACAGACCCTGCTGAGGCAAAAATCACATCCAGTCACCACAACTGCGTGAGGATGAGGCTGGAGAGCAAAAAACAAAAATGCTTTCAAGGGTGGAAGTTGATGCAAAATGAGCATCACTGATTTTTAGGGTCACTGTTGGCGCTCACGGTGCAGGATCGATGCTCCAGAGGGAGGGTCTGGATTCCTGGGGTTTAGTTAAGCTGTGTCCAGTTTTTTGGTTGAATAACTGGAAGGCCAGCAGGGATACAACACCCTTGAGCCTGAATTCTGGGGTGTGTGCATGTAAACCCTCTGAATTGTGCAGTTGTCTGCTGCAACCCCAGCAAATTGGAAGGGCCAGGGAGAAAAACGAGGGGCACAGCAAAAAAAAAAAAAAAGAGAGAATAAAAAACAAAGTCAAAATCTTTTTTCCTGAAGAGTAGGAGCCTTTGAAGTGGGCAAATCTCAGCCCTCAGAGGATAACAGGGGTGCAGAAAGCCAGGCAGGGCTTGATGATTGAAAGTGCCTGGTGAAGGAGAGAGCAAAATCTGTTCAACCTCTGAACACTCCGACTTTGAGTGAGCATCTATTTGCCCGACAGGCTGGAAAATGCCATCTCTGAAGAGTTAACACTGTGTATCCTTCAGGGAGAGCAGGCACAGCTGGTGGGGGGCTTTGCTGAAATAAAAGAGCCTCTGGCAAGTTCCTGCTCTGCAGGGCAGCGATGCTCTTCAGAGCAGGGCAGGCTGGGGAAAAGGCTTGAAAAAGTAGCAGTTGGTTTGCAAAGACAGATAAAGTTGTTGCTCAGGAAGGGAGCTGCTCTTTTGTGTCCAGGTCCTCCAGCTGCTGGTTTATCCTCCCCATTCACTGCCTCTCACATCACAGCATTGTGTTCTCGGCAGGGGTTGGTTTGTTCTGCTTTAGCTCTCCAAAGTTCAAGCTCCCCTTCTGGAACTTGCATTTAACCTTTCAGAAAGGAGCTGAAGCCTCTGCCTGTGACCTTGAAGGACAGGGGCAGAGAGGGTAAGAAATATCCCCGAGCCTCACTAAAGACACCTTTAGAAGTGTCCAACAAGGCACTGAATGTGAAGTGGGAGAAGAGGACACTCACTGTGAGTGACAGGGGCTGGGGAGGGGCAGAGGGATATTTGGCACGGTGACTGAAAGCCCATCTGGGACCAGGGGTGACAGACACACGAGCTGGACAGGCAGTGTCCCTTTTGTCAGGTGAGTGCAGCCCTGGAAAAGGTGCCAGGGGAGTGAAGAGCTGAGCAGGGCAGGGATGGAGAGCACAGAGCCCCGTCCACGTGGCAGGAGGACCCTTCACAGTGGAGGTGAAGGTTGTCAGTCCACGGATTTCAGGTGATGGTGCTGAGAGGAAATGTCATTTCTTCCCTCTTTTCTCCTGCCTTTCCTTTCCTGTTGACCATTCAGTGCCCTGGCACAAATGGGGAATATTGCATTTGCTTTTGAAGCATCTGGAGGCAGAATGCTGCTTGTGGTGCAGAGGGTTTGGTGTAAGGCAGGGAAGGAATTAGGTCTTTGTGAGGCTTTGAGGTCTTCTCTAGTGCCCAGCCTGGAGCAGTAACTCCTTTAGTATTTGGTGGGGGAGAAATCTGGCCATAAACCACTGATCTTTAGCATCATTAATCTGGTGGTAACTTTCAGACAGACCTTATCCATGCCGAGTTGGGGCAGCTGATGATAATTTTTGCCTCTCAGTTGTTTAGGAATCAGGCAGTGCTGCCCTGGTTTTACAGGTGGGAACTGAGGTACAGGGAAGAGACTGATTTTGGCAGTGTCAGAGTGAAAGTCTTTGGCAGAGCAGGTTTTTGGGGTCAGGTAATTGAGCTCTGCCCGCTGAGGTGCTGCTGCTCCTGTGGGAGCTGTGCTGCCCGTGGCTGGGGACCCTCCTTCACTCATCCTGGTTGGAGCTGCACTTCCCTCCCCAAAATCCTCTCCCTCCCCACCTGTCAGGCTGCAGCTCTGCTCAGCCCGGGCTGGAGCCCAGGAAATCAGCTGGGTTTAGTCACACAGCTTGGCACAGACCTGTGGATGGTGCTCCCGGGTGGTGCCATCCCTCAGGAGGGCTGAGGAGTGGGTGGAACCGGGGGATAATTTAAGTTGCTGGGATGCTGGGGGTCAGATCTGCAGAAATCCATTGCAGTTGTGCCTGCCCCCCACTCCACTCTCAGCAAGAGTTACCTGCTTCCCTGTCAGGAGTGCACTGCACCTCTTTGTAGAGCTATAATTGAGTTAGGAGTGTTACCATAGCAACCTCTGCAATTAATTAAAGTACTTGGGCATGGTAAGTTTAGAGATGCAGAAAACATTTTCATATATAAATAGTGCAATCTGTTTATGCTCAGAGGATTTGCCCCTTCCCTGTTTGTCTTCTGATCTCAGATGAGAAATTGGACTCTTTTTTTGGTTTTTGGTTTGTTTTTTTTCGTTTGAGGATGGATAAATCATGGTGTTACTGCCCATAAACTGGGTAAATAAGTCTTTGCAGTGAATGTCCAGTGAAGAGCTGCTGAGTGAGCAGCACAGGAGGGATGAGCCTTCCCAGGGCATTCCAGGCCACTGTCCCTGCAATCCCCTCTCCCCCTGGGGTAGGAACTCAGGCTCTCTGCTCCTTCTCCTGTCTCCTCAGGTCTGTGCCTCCACTCTAACAGGAGAAGGCACCAGGGAGCCTCTTGTCGTCCTGGTCCCTGCTCTGCCCCAGGCGAAATGTGTGACCTTGGAGGAGGTGGCTGTGCCTGCACTGCAGTCCTGGCTCTCTGTCCTGCTCTTAGATCTTTACTGTGTGCCCTGTTTTACAGAGGAGGGAAATCACACCCAGCAGGACGAGGCATTGCCCGGGAACCTGCCCCTGGAACCTGCACTCAGAGCTCAGAAGGGAATGGGTGGGGCTCAGGAGTTTCCCTCTCAAACCACTGAGCTCAGATTTGGTTTATTCCCCTTTTCAATGACAACGTTGCTCCTCCTGTTTTTCACCCTGGCAGACACCTCTGTTGGGCTGAGGAGAACCCCCCTGTGCTCTCTGGGCTCTGCTGTGTGTGTTCCTCTGCAGCAGCAGCTGAGAGATGATTTGAGAACTTGCTCGTGCCTCCTTTCTTTGACTCACTTGGAACCAACCAACACGAGAGACAAGATGGATGGTGACCCAGACACAGTAGGGAATTGGCCTGTATTTCAGTTACCAAGATGGATCTGTACCATCTGAAACCCTCTAGGTGAGGGACAGGATAACTGAGAGCCCCAGGGAACATTTTAATACAGGATTTTAATCGAACCTGCCTGGTCAATAGAACTGTGGCTTTGTCAACTGTTTGCAAAATCAAGGGGCAGAATTGCTGCTGAAAGGCTGAGCTTTGTGCAGTCAGCACTTGAGGTGATGTTCAAACACCATCAGCTTCCATTTTCTCTCCCTGCTCCCGGAGTTTGTTCATCAGAGCTGTTACCAGAGCACGGAGCATAAATAAGCTCCTTAGTCAGAGGCTTTCAGGATGTAACACAACAAATTGTTCAGCATCACACAAACAGATGCTGCTCTGCAGGGTCAGAGCTTCCCAGGGAGGAGGAGGAGGAGGAGGAGAGGTGGGGGCTGCAGATCCACAGGGAAGGGCATTGGGAATCCTGGGGGAAAGAGCAACCACTGGGCAGCTGGACACTCCACACAGCAGCTGTTCCAGAGCTTTCCTGCCCAGGGAGGGATTGCAGGATTGCCAGGGGTGTGTGCAGAACCCTGATGATGGAATGAGAGCTCTCCCTTAAATACTGGGGCATTTTGGGGGTTTATGATGTAGTAAAACCCTCTCTGGGTGTGACAAGCTCGGCTGGCAAGGGACAGATTGATCTGATTCTCATGAGGAGGGAAGGGTCAGGTTGGACAAGGAGAATAG
This sequence comes from Corapipo altera, assembly GCF_003945725.1. Taxonomy (NCBI): domain Eukaryota; kingdom Metazoa; phylum Chordata; class Aves; order Passeriformes; family Pipridae; genus Corapipo; species Corapipo altera. The sequence continues at coordinate 229,389 of NW_020885001.1, read as the reverse complement.
AGGGAAAAACAATCTCCACAAAAGCTCCAGCAACAAGAGGAGGAAAAAAAGATTGAAGGTAGTTAATGGCAGAGGAATAGGCTCAGCTGGGCAAATATCTAATGGAGGGGTGAGTTTGGAGCGTGTTTTGTGTCTTCAGGTTATTTGTCACTTATTGGTTTACGCTGGAACCTTCAAGAATAACCTGGATGAAGTTGTTGGGAACAACCCCAACAGTTCCTGAAAAAAATCCCTGAATTGAAGCTGCTGCCATAGGAGTGACCTGTTCCTGGGGGGATTCCTTGCACACCCATCTCTGCATTTTCCTGTGCTGGGAAGGTGCAGGTGTCACCTCACAGCACTGCTCCTTTTCCTCCTGTTATTCAGTGGTTTTATCATCGTGTGCTCAAATGCACTGGGGATTTCTAAATGGTGTGTAAAATGAACATCTGCCATTGGCAGGATTGGCACATCTGGATCCATTAATTTTTCATTATTTCCCAGTGTTGGAGGTCAGATGTTCACCATGTGGTAATGTAAGAGATTCCACTGGTGGGTTTAATGTCTCTGAAGCAGATAATTCTATTTACAGAAGATTTTGAAAACCCAGACTGTGAGAGCTTGCTATAAAGGTTTCATTTTCTCATTATCTTTATTTTTTTTTTTTTTAAAGTCAAGAATCCTACAGAACTCATCCAAATAGCAACCCATTTCTGATTTATAAAAGTTTTGGAAACTGGGTTATTTTTGTTGTCTCTGCTGTTTCATGGCTGTACTGGGGTTTGCTCCACCTCTCTCTTGTCTTTCACTTCCCATTTTAAGCAGGAGATATCACTTGTTTGTTGGCAGTAAGACTGGTTTGGAAGTAGAATAAATATAGGTTAAATATATTAAATATACAAAGCTGGTAGCCTACAAGGTAGTTCTGGTTTGGTTTTTTTTTTTTTTTGTCAACTGTACTAAACAATTCTTACTTTTATTTGGTGCCAATGACACCATAATGCAGGGACTCTCTCAGGCTGGAATTATGCTCATGCAGAAACAAATGATCAGTAAATTTGTGGTTCTACCCCTCACTTCTCTGTTCAGGGCTTTGATTTAAGGAGCCTTCCAACACCCCAAGAATTCCACTCCTCCCAGCAGTCATTCCCATTCCCTGCCAGGGCCAGGGCTGGGTTATGGACTCCTTAAAGCCTGGGTTGGTCTCTCCTCGTGCACAGATGCAAAGCAAATGTCACCCAAAAGGTCACCCAGCACCAGAGTGCTTCACTGGGATGGATGCTGAATTTCAATGGGCTTCCTTGATGGGGGGGGAAAAAAATAAAAATTAAGGAAGGAAGAAAGAAAGTCCCTGTTAATTTTGGTGGCATTTTATCTGTGTGGAGCAGCATCGCCTCGGGCTGGACTGTCCACGGGGGAGACTCTGCAGAGCTGGACGTGTCTCTGGACTGTTCACTGCCTCACCTAGAGGGGAAAACACAAGGGCAGGGAAGGCAGAAGGACAGAAGGGACCCAGCTGAGCCTCTGCAGGGCAGCAGGCAAAACTTTCACCTAAATTTCGGGGCAGGGGAGAAGGCAGCATCTCTGAAATACAGGGGGAGATCCTCGGGGTGTTCATTCCCAGGTGAAACCTCCTCTGGCCCTTTGGTTGGCCCAATCAGCTGTGAATCTGCTCCTCTTAATTTTCTTTTCTCAGTTTAAAGTCTGGGACTGGCTGGGGCAAGGTTTAAACGTGGGTATTCGTGCCTGGTGTTCTGCCTGAGCTCAGCTCTGCCTCGTTCCCTGTGCTGGTGCCGCCGACACGCTGCATCATTTCAGCTCCTACCTGTCAGGATGCAAAGTGATTGTTTCCAGCTCTGTTAGCAGAGGTGCTGGGGGGAACAGCAGCCTGTGATTAGCTCTGAGTCCCCTGTCAGCTCCAGCCCGAAACCTGAGCAGGAGGGGTTTGCCATTTAGAGGGAGCCTTTCCGGGGGAGGATTTTTGCTATCTATTGCTCAGAGCCCAGAGGTTGAAGCAGAGATTTGTTCCCCTCCAGCTGTTCATCCAGCACTTGACATTTAATGGCAAGCTTGGTCCTGTGTCAGAAAAGTGAATTTATTACGTCTTCTTGGCAACTCCTCACTCGTCTCCTCTCCACTTCCCCCGCATCCCCTCCGGGTCTGACGCAGCAACAACAGTCCCTGCTGGGGAGAAATGAGTGGGAAATGTTCCCAGGAGCAGCAGTGGTGCTTTCCTGTGCTTGTGTGTGGACAAGAGCCCCGTGTCTTGCTCTGGACCCAGAGACTTTCTCCGTTCCTTGGCACTGGGAGGAGTTAAATGGCTCTCCTGCCCTGTGTCCCACACCTCAGCCCAGCAGTGGGTGTTCTCAGGGTGTTCCCCAGCAGCTGGAAGGGGCAGAATTCGGGAGCTGGGAGAGCAGGTGCTCAGCCATGAAGCTTCTGGTCCCTGCAGGGGCTTGGGAGCAGCAGCCATTTGGAAAACCAGAGCTGTGTGTTCTGCCTGGGCTCAGGTTTCAGCTCCTGAGCAGCAGGAGGAAGTTTGCTTATCACAAATGTTCAGTTCACACCAGACTTGTGTTATTTCTGCTGGGAAATCTGAAGTGAACTGAGCCAGTGTTTCCAGGGCGTGCCAACGTGAGGAGACTAAACAGCAGAACACTTGCACTGCTGAATATTTAAATGGGTGTCAACCACTTGTTGCTGCGGGAAAGGAAGGAAAAAATAATCCCTCAAGGTGTTTTGTGCTGCTTTTTCTTGGAGGTGTGGAACAGGCTCATCAGTGGGCAACGTGCAGGAACCCAGAGCACAGGGATGGTTTGGGCAGTGTCTGTGGTGGGGTGGTTTTGCATCTTTGTCACCAGCTCAAACCTTGTCCAGTTGTTGATGTATTTGAGCTGGGTGACTCAAGGCATGGGGTTCAATTAATTTGTGGGTCTCAGTGCATTTTCCCTTGCTCAGATCTGTCCCTTCTGTTGGCAGCTGCTGCAGCAAGGCTCAGGCAGTCGTGGGCTTGTGGCCTTTTCTCTAACCCAGCCCGAGTCCATCCCCCCCAGGATCAGGAGTTTAGCACGTGCCACTTCAGATATTCTGGATTTCTCTGCCATTCCCACTCCTTGACTGCCCTTTAGGGTTCTCTCATGTGTGACCTTCTCAATGACAGATCAAAAGTCTATCACAGTGTTCTTATTCCCCACCACTCCAGATGTAGCCCGTGGACTTGAGCTAAAAGTCAGGTCTTTGCAGCCACATTCCTGCCTGTCGGGGTGGGGGCAGTGATTTTAATAACTGCTGAATGAATTAATTGAAACAGAATATTTAAATGCTACCCACTGAAGTCCCAGAGGGTGATAGAGCAGAGGGTGAGGCTGGGAGGCTGTGACATCTGCTGAGCAGTTGCTCCTTGTCTTCAGAGCTGTTTGAGGGCATCCTGTTTGATTTGTCCTGGCATCCATCACATGCTTTACAGTGCCAAAGGTCCTGGCAGATTCAGGCCCAGAGTGGTGTTTGTACAAGAGGTTGTGGGGCTCGATGGCTCAGGTTCCTGGGGCTGGGCTGGTCACACAGCAGTGAGTGAAGTGTGTTCACCAAACCAAGCAGAAGAAAGGTAATAATCTGTCCCCTGTGCTGTCTGTGCCAGGGCTCTTTACATCAGAGCTCTCTGCCAGCCCTCCCCTGGGATCAGCTCAGCCCCAGTGGGATATTCCTTCTTGAGATTGCTCCAGGCCAGAGAAAAATGATCTGCTTGTTATTTCCTTATCTGGACTGAGCTCTCCTGGTTATAAACCTCTGGAGTTCCTTCGAGATTAAGCTCTGACAGAGATACCCCCTTTAACTCCTGAGCACCCTGGTTTCTAAAGCTCTGCTGCTTTTCCACCTCCTCCAAAAGGAGTCAGGCCAGTGAGCACCTCAGAAGAGTTATTTTGTGTGTCTGGAGGGGAAGCAAGCAGGCAGCATCTGCCTGAGTGGCTGAGCTTTTCCAGGACTGTGCTCTTGGTTGTACATTGAAATGCTTTTCTTTGTATGTAACGTGCTATTAAATTAATACTGGATGAACTTTTAGGTCCCACCCAACCATCTGAATAACATGGACACTAATGACATTAATGGAAGGTCCATTAAAGGCCTCAGTTTGGTTCTGAATGTGAGAATTAATTAATTAATTCCAGCTCTGTTGATTGCCTTTAATTTCTGCTGGGCTGTATCACTTTAAGCCAGCCCTGGATCTCTGCTCCTCGAGGACTCTGTGTTTCAGCAGCCTGTACTATTAACAATTAATGCTCGGATTTCTAGGATGGGTTTACTCTAATTTGAATAAAAGGCCTCGAGGGAAGGGTCAGTGAACTGCCAGGAATCAATCTTTCATGAGCAGCCTTTGGTTCTCTTTGCAGTATTTATGAGTGACAAAGCTGTCCTGACAAGGCAGAGTTCAGTGTGACAGCAGGACCAGGTTTCCTAACCCACAGTGTGAGTGATTAGAGGAGGGGCACAGAGTGGGAGCAGGAGGAGATGTGTCCATCCCCTTCCCTGAGTGTCCCTGGAGCACTGATCCCATGGGACTGTGCCTTGCACGAGGCCCTTCCCACTCCAGGCCAATGAACACAACACTTCAGGGAAGGCAATAAAAACCATCCTTTGGAACTTTCTCTTCAGCCTGATGGGTGATGAGCAGAAAAGTTCTGAAGGGATAAATGCATTTAACCTAATTGAAGCTTTGCAGGGAAGGAGGGGTGTGCAGTCAGTTGATGTGAGGTAAAATAACTGCCTTGGCTTGTTAAATTTGCCTGATGTAGGAAAATGTTCCTTCTTTTGGAAGAAAGTCGCTCAAGTCACTCATAATTTCTGCAACTGAACTGGGAATAGAAATAACTTATTTTGAGTCACAGTTCCTGTGAATATTCTTCATGTGGCTCCTGCAGATGTGTCCAGCTGTGTAAATGTGCACAGTGGGACAGGCCAGCAATTCTTCCTGTCCCAGCCCACAGCCACTCAGGCTGTGCAGCCTGGCATTAAATACATTTTGCCTTGTAAAAAAGGAAGAAAAATACGGTTAATAGCTTTAAAATCTCCTCTCAGTTTAAAAAAAACGTGTTTTTTCATCCACTGAGTTCCACAGACTAAAGCCTTCAGCTCTGGGAGCAAGGCTTGGTTTGTGTTTTTTTTTTTTAAACTGCTCTGTAAAACACCTCGGAACGTTGCTGGTGCTGTTCCAATAATGAAGATAGCGAGGCAATTTCCCTTGTTGGTGATAAAAACAAATCCTTCAGGTGTCGGGAAGGATGGAGGGATTTATTACCCTTCATTGGGTATTCACTTGGCCTGTCAGGTAGTCAAGGCAGGGCCTTTTTCCATGTGTTTCCTGCCTCCCACATTCCCATGGCATCAGCAGAGCCCAGTGCATTGCTTCTCTCTCTTGTCTTCCCGAGTTAACACCCCCTCCCTTTCTTTTTTTTATTTTTTTTTTTTATTAATGTCAAAAGACATTTTCAGCCCTGCAGGGGACAGGCAGCATTACTGTCTGGGCTCATGTCGAGTTATTAATTTAAGCCCAAATTTCAATTTCAGATAGCCTGGGGTGAGTCTCCTGCACTGGCAGCCCCTCATCATTCCAGCCTGGCCCCGGGAATAACCTTTGCCTGCCTCATTACCCCCGTGCATGGCTAATGGCACCAGGTACAGGGGATTACAATGAGCATGGGGTAAAATGGGGCATGGCTGGCTGGGATATTTTATAATGGATTCCTCACCTGTTTAGAGAAATGACAGGCAGCAGGGAACTTGTTCTTCCAGGAGTATGGGAGGGGGAGATGCACTTTTTAAAGGTGTGCTGGTTTAAAGGTGAACCAGCAGGGGAAATGAACCCAACTCAAAGGAGAGATTATAAATCAGAATAACAATAAAATAATACAATAAGTATGATTATACTTATACTTGGTTTTAACCCCCAAAACCCAAATGTATAACCCAGCACCCTGGGGCAGGAACAGAGTGGTGTTTGTTGGGCCCCCTGAGTCCAAAGGAAAAGGAGAGGGAAAAACCTGTTGGTGAGAGGGGTGGTGCAGTCTGGGCAAGAGTGGTGGTCTCAGTCTGGTTGAGAGAGGTGGTCACAGCCCTTCTCTGGATCCCACGAGTGGTTAAAAAAATCCCAAGACCCCAAGATTATCTATTCTCCAGTTCAGGCAGGAATGCCCAGCACCTCCCTCAGGGTGGGGAGTTCCACACTGGGGGTGAGGACAGGAGCACCCTCCTGTCTCCCAGTTCCACACTGGGGGTG
>NW_020885001.1:181783-223129 GCF_003945725.1 Corapipo altera | reverse complement strand
CAGTTCCACACTGGGGGTGAGGACAGGAGCACCCTCCTGTCTCCCAGGCCTCTGAACACCCAGTTTACAGCCTGAGGGGTCAGGGCTGCTCTGGGCAGAGGGTGTAAATGGTTCATTGAGAACAGTTTCTGGGCAATGGCATGGAAGGCTCTGGAATACCCAGTTTTGGGTGACACCCATCCAGTGATGAACTGGTCCCAACTGTTCTAACCGGGACAAAAGGGCAGCATCCCTCCATTTTTGGTGCCCATCTGTAATCCCTGTGAACTGTGGTGCAGGGGCTTTAATGAGGCTGCTGTTTGCAAAGGGCTTCTCCCAGTGTTTCACCAGGCAGGGAGTATTAAAAAGAAAAGCGATCAGTGAAGGACGAAATGTGAGGAGGAAAATTGCGGCAGCTTTTCCCTGAGTCAAATTTTAATTGAATCTCCACGAAGCAAAACTGTGAAGTTCTTTCCCCATAAATGTTAAATGCAGAGGTTTCACCACTGTAACAACCCCATAAATTAGTTTGATCATAACAAATCCTTTAAGGAACAACTGTCGCTCCTCGGAAAGTTTGTAAATCAAGCCAAAGCTTAACGTGCTTCTTCTTCCCTTCAGTTTTAATATTCTGGGTGTTTCCAGAAGCCCAGGATCTCTGTTGCTTGTTTCCTGCTCAATCCCAGTTCCCTGGATGTGACAGAAGATCATGATAATGAGCAATAAATAATTGTTAGCCATGGGCAAGCATGAGCAGCAAACCCAACTGTTTCCAGGTAATGAGAGGGAAAATATCCCTGTATATACGTGAAATGGGGATAAAGAAATGGAGGGTCCTACTTTCAGAGGTGTTTGTGCCCCACAAACAGGATGGCATTTCTCAAGAGACCTCAGCTGCTAATTAGCAGCTTCAAAAAGTCAGATTCTTTCCCAGGATGTCCCAGGAGTGATCCCAGTGGTTCACGTGTTCCCCAGGGATGTGTGTCGTGGGGGGGACTTGGATCTGTGCTTCTGGAAGGGCTGTAACGTGGAGCCCATGGGGTGCAGGCAAAGCTGCTGCTTCAGAGTGAGTGTGGGTTTAAGGTCTGTTCTTGTCATTGTAGTTGTTGCTTCTGAAGCTGCCCAGAGCTCGAGGACAGGAGAGGATGAGATAAAGGGGGCTTGTGGCTGATTGGAGGAGAAAAATATCTGTGAGGGGAGGGGAGCATCTTTATTTTCCTGGTTTTTATTGGTTTTGTTTTACCCTGGTGTTGATTTTTGGCGTCTGCACTGGAAACTTGTCATCCCCTGGCAGCCCCCAGCCAGCCCTGAGCGCTCGGACAGGGATGTGCCCGAGTTTGACAGGAATATTTGCTTCCACCACTTTCAGTGCATTCAGAACTAAACAACTTGCTGTTCTTGCACTGCTCTGGAGCCTGGTTGTGGCTGTTGAGCTCAGCAGAGGCAGTTGGGTGGCCCGGGGAGCAGTGGTTTGAGGTCTGTGGGGGTGGCAGAGGTTGCTCCTGGCCCTGCTGCTCTCCCCGGGTGGCTGGAAAGACTTTGAATAATCAAACGGGTCGTTTCTGCTCAATTGCTGTAATTTATTGTCCCATTGAATCCAGATTTTCTGGACGGTAATGAAAAAAAAATACCTGTGACACCAGCTCCTGCCATTCTGCTTTATGACCTTATTAAATCTTACACCTTCTTATCATGTGGTGACAATTACTGGAGGACAGGACAGGGCTCCTTCCCACACCAGCTCTGCTGTCACCGGGGCAGGCTGGATGATTTAGACCAAATGAACAGTCCTGAGAGGTATTTTAACACCCCTGACAGGATTATATAACAAGGGAAAGGCCATTAACAAATACAAAGGGATAAGCAGGAGGGGGAAGGCAGGTGACGGATGGGGGACGTAAATCTTTAGATCTGTCACTTGGTAAGAAAATAACCTTCATGGGAAGATTTAATGAGCTGGTTATCCTGCTAAAAGGGAGGGAAACACTGACATCCTGCACAGCCTGGGGGGTTTTTGGCACAAGACTCACCTGGAGGGGTGTGTGGGGGGGTGTGCCCACCTGTACCTGGTTTTTTACACCCCCCTTCCCAAGATGCTGTTACCTTTTTTCCACCATGAGAATTTCTCAGCTCTCACCCTGATTTCAGTGGCTGTTCCTCAGCTGCCCTTCTCCCTAATTCTGCAGCAGAATTACCTTCTAGCAGGTGTGATGAGGAGCTGAGAGCCCTCGTGCACAGCCAAGTCTGGGCTCCTGTCGATGACTCAAAACAAAACTCTTTGAATATTTCTGGTATAAAAAACTGAACTCTTTAAAGGGCCTGCTTTAAAGCTGATTTTTGAACTCTGGAGGCATTTTTAAAGAATTGGTGATTTATTTGCATGTTTTTCTAACAAAGCTTTCTGCAGGACTTCAGGCACTGCCCGTGATTTAAGGTTTGACTCTATGATGCTGTTATTTAGTGAGTCAGGCTGGCAGGGGAAAAAAAGAGCAAAGAAATAAAGCAAAATAAGGGAAAATAGCCTTGAAGCTGTGATAAGTACTGGAGTAAAATATATACAATCCAAATGATATCTCGGAAGAGGGAAAAAAAAGCCAAAAAAAAAAAAAAGCCCAAACTCCCTCGGCAGAGCAGATTGGGATTGATTCAGTTTGGTTTAAATTAGTCTGGGGTGTTTGTAACCAGGAGTTCTCTCCAGTGTCGCCTCCTGTCACAACAGAAGGGTTACAGCATTTGAGTCAGCAACCAAATGGCCCTAAAACACAACAAAAAATAAACACAGGCAGGGAGAGAATCTTCTCCTCCCCTTCTTTTCTCTGTCGCCAGCCCAAGCCACACTTCTGGTCCTATTCCTGTAGATTTTAATTCTTTTTTTTGGTTTTTTTTCAGGAAACAGGTGCCCAGCACAGAGTTTTCCAGCACAAACCCAACCCAGCCTCCCAGAGTGCTCAGCTCAGCCCTCCCCCTGTTTTCCCACAGGAACAAACATGCTCCAAAAGGTCAGTAAAAGACTCTTTATTCATAAATAACTGATATGCAGGAGTCCCCACCTGTACATGTCTCTCCAAAAGGCTGGGGCCACAGCTCTGCAGCCCCTCCAGAAAACACCCAAAACCTCCCAGGGTCACTCTCTCAGTACAATATAACACAGCTGGTTGGCATTACCAAATATATATATGTATATATATTTATATATGTACATGTGCTGAAAAAAAGAAGCCAGTGCAGCCTTTTCCAAGGAGTCTTTCCCAAATATTTTACTGTACAACATTCAGAATTTACATTGATAGAACAAGGCACAGAAAGTGTGGTATGAAGCCAAGGCCATGCTTTTGATTTCATGTTCTGTCTCTCCTCCCTGCTCCTTCTGCTTCATACTAAAGAAAGGGTTCAAACCTCTGCTCTCCTTCAGTTCCAACCACACTGGACCCGGGGGAGGGAAGGATGCTCAGTCACATGAGCCCAGAACCAACGTTTTCAGAACCTACTCATCACAAAAATAAGGGAGCAGAAGAGAAAATAGGTCTCTCTAGAGGAATATTTGTGTTTTGTTTGTTTGTTTTCACTTTTTAAAAAGTAATTTACATTTCTTGTGATCAGGTTGAAGTTCCCCCTCCTCTTTTCACCAAAGGGCTGGTCAAAAGTTTTCCAAGTTGAAAATGCAATGGGGATTTTTTTTTTCTTCTTAGCTCTTGTGGTGTGTAACACTGCTCTGAGTCTGACCAGTCCAATTTTACTTCATCCAAATCAACAGAAGGTGCATAATTAATGGTTTTGGAGCCAGGTTATCAAATGGGATCAGAATGGGATGAGTTGGAGAGGTGGGAGGAGGCAACTCCATCTCCCAGGTCACAAATTCTGTGATGTCAGGAGTAAATCTATGAGGCATTTACCTGTGTGTGTATGTACTGCTCAGGGATGCAGCCAGGGAACTCTGGGAGGTTCAGGGACAGGGTTTTAGTGGAAAGGATGCAAAGATCTACAGCTTCACCTCCAAATATTGCTCCCTCCCCCTCCACCTTCAGCGCCCAAATGGGGGGAAAACCAAAGGAATCGGTGAAAAGGTGTCACCACCCCAGGGTTAACACTCCAAATATCAGCATGGGGAGTACCAGATGTTTTAAACTGCAAACCCCAAGCACCAGGCAGCTCCCTGGGAGGATCTGGGAGGGCACATTCCCCTTTCCAGGGCAGGTCCCCTGGCTGTGAGATCCGTGTCCTCCCCTCCCCCTGGGCCACAACAGCTCGAGCCAGGCTCGGTGCAGAGCACCCTCTGACTCCCCTTGGTGCCACACCTGGGGTTGGACAGCGAGGTTGATGTACAGAGAGCAGGGAACAGGGGGTTGGCATCTCCTGGGGGCTGCACAAGGACAGTTCTGCACCCAGGGGTTCATGGCAGGGCGGACGAAGGAAGCGGCTGCTGACACGGGAGGGGAGGCTCCGACTGGGCCAGGGCAGGGACAGCCCAGCTGACCCCTGTGCCCTGGCCATGGCTCACAGGTGACTTCAGCTCCAGCTCCCCCGGGACACGAGGTGAGCCCCAGCTCACCCGGGCTCGCCCTTGTAAAGCACAAACCAGTCAAGACAACTCGACAGCTCAGTTAAAGCAGCTTTTGCAACAGCTCGAAAATTACAACAACACCCCCTACCCCCCCCCGAGCCCCAGACAAGAAACACTAGTAGAGTCTGTACTATTCACCTCTAATACAAAAAATATAGTGGCAAGTTCCTAGACACTTATGTTATTCTTGGACAGAACAGTGAACACGGGTACAGATAAAGGTTTTTCCTTGACTTGTGGCAAGGAGCAGAACTCGGGTTCTGCCTCCTGCACTGCAGACACTGTCACTACCAAACAATTCTCTAAGTGAGTCTTTAATCTTAGAGTGACTGATTTCTTTCTGTCTCGTGTTGGAAAGGAGATTTTTGCTACCATTTCTGCTGGTATTGGCAATGAGAGAAAAGGCATTACTGGAAAATGATTCGTGATGTTTGCCAGCATACTGAGTGTTGTTTGTGGCTACAGGTGTTGTGTGTTTTAAGTTATTGTGTTTGCTCAGGAATCCTTTCAGTCATTTTAATTAGACCACTGTTACTTTTCCAGAAAGTGCCAGAGGTGCCATTTCACTGCTGCCCTGGAAAAGCCTCCAGCCTCTGCTGAAACAAGGACGGTGTCGAGGGAGTAATTCCACCAAACCACAGCCCAGAAATGAACAACCCCTGGAAAACCTCCCTCAGCTGGGTTAACGTGGCAAAGGCCCTCGGTGAGTTATTCCCACCACCTCTGCTGCTGGGGAACAAGTGGAGAAATTCCTGGGGATCAGTGAAATTAGAGAAAGGCCAGAAAGGTGAACTCTCGAAATCGTTCACGGCCGGTAAGGACTTGGAAATCTAATTTCCTGTTTTTCCACTCAGTTAATTACCTTCCAAGAACTAAGCAGCCCCTTTGCTTAAATCTGTGTTTTACAGGCAGAAACAGCCTGGGTAAAAAAAAAAAAAAAGCTTGACCTGGTGAGCAGGCAGCCAGCACAGTTCCTCCCCTGTTCTAGTTCTCCGTGCACACAAAGCTGGATTTTTTTGTGGTGAGAAATATGCTCTGGAATTTATCTGTTACTGAATGTGTTAAAACTCACAAGTGGGAAGAAAAGAATGGCCCTGTGGTGTGCTGTTAATACCCTGGAGTCCTACAGGATCCATGTTTGGGTGATTTATGCTGAACAAGCTTCTCTGAACCTGCTGCAGGCCAGCGATGCCCGGAGAGGGGGAGAGCAGCTGCTGCCAGAGACAAAAATAATAACAAACCCAGCTCCCCGTGTTTGAAGGGAATTGTGTTGATATCTTTTCATCTCTTACAAAAAGGCCAATAAAATTTTTGTGGGAGCTCAGGGTTGTACAGACTGCAAAATGAGCTTTATGGTGCTGGGGCTGCACGTTGTGCTGACACAACTGTAAGTCATTTTTAGAATGCAACTATTAGTCTTAAATGACTCACAGCACAGAAGTACCTGTGCTTAGGAAGATGAAAATATATTAGAGCAGATTCTTTGGTGATGTAAAATCAAAATGGCTGTTGCACCTGATCAGACTCAGGGCAGCCAGATGGAATCTAAAGTGTGCAAAATTACATTTCTTTTACCTTCTAGTTGGTGAAAATTGTTTTTCAAATGTAATAATTTATAAAATGGAAGAAAGGAATACATTTTTAGGTTCTGGCCCCTAATCCTCTTTCAGGTGCTCCTGTACATCTGCATTTTGGATCAAATCCTGTGTATGTACACAGACCTCCAGAAAGTCTGTTTAAGAGCAAAGGAAATGTGCAATATTGGGGCATTTCTGGTTCACTGGAACAACACAAGAGCATCAAAACAACCCATAACAGGCAGAAAAACTCGAGAGCTGTTGATCAGACTCTCAGAGTTTAAGATCAGTAACAAAGAAGCTGCTTTAGCCAAAGTGAAGATAAAAACAGGGAACAAAACCTGAGGGGTAACAGCAAAGGCAGCCCTGCCCTCGGCCATGGAGGAGGAGTTTCCTTTCTGGCATTGTCAGAGTTAAACATTTATTCCTTTTCAGGCACTGGATGTCCTGGGAACCTGGATTTTGGAGGACACCAGCCCAGGGAGCTGCTGGTTTGGTCTCAGTGTTCCCGAGCTCTGAGCTGGGTTAGGACTGAGCTGAGAACAAATTCCCTGCTGGAGAGAGGCTGGAGCTGGTTTCCCAGACAACAGCAGCTCTGGGTGCCATTCCTTATTTTGGTCTTTTTTTTTCTTTCCCTAATTCCCAGCATTTTGTCCAATGAAGAACAGGTTCCTGAGGAGGAGGACTGGCAGTCACTAGAAATGTAATTCAAACCCAGATAGAACCATGTGCTGCTAAAAGCAGTGACAGCCTGCTGCCAAACGAGCTGGTGTTTGTGTCTCAGCCCCAAACCTGCTCCCCCTGCAAACAGCAACCAGCCTGTCAGGCTCTGTGAAATCCTAAAGTGCAGAAAACCTTTGCAGAAGTCTCAGTATTTATAAGTCTCAGACTATTCCAAGCCTGCTGAGCTGGGAAGGCAATAATGACATTTGCAGTTCCAGAGCAGCAGGAACAAGTCCAGAGTTGTTGGTCAGACTTTTCAGACCTGGAATCCTGGGTAAAGAACAGCTTCAGATTATTAAGAGATTTGCTCTCTGTACCTACCCTGTGGCCTATTGTGCAGCTCTGGGCAAAAAACAAGGGTGAAACAGCCCCAGACTGCCCCTTTTCAGTTCCTTTCATTTCCATAAAGCTCCTGAAGCCTCCTTTCTGTTCCTGCTTTCTCCTGAACGTGCTCCTGTCGCCCACACCGACCCAACGAGCACCTTGGCTGATTGTAAAGGACAGGAGTGAAAATAGGGGTTAAATTTGGCTCAGCACCAGTCCCACCAGGCCCCCCGCTCACAGTGACAGCTCTTTTTGGTTTGGTCGAAGTAAGAAATTACATTTGTATGAAATGGGTAAAAAAATAAGGCGAATTCTCCAGCTGGATTCTGATTGGGGTGGGAAATGCAATTTGTGGCTAAACCAGGTGTAACCCAGCCAGCTTTACATCCCCTGGCATTCCCAAGCTGTGCAAAGGAATCGAGCCCATTTCTGGCAGTACCAGGTGGGGTTTATTGTTTCAGCCTGAAACCAAACCAAAATTAAGCTGTGCTGATTGACTTCACCTTCACTTAGTTTAACCCCAGAAAATGAAGGAATAATAATAAAAAAAAAATAAAAATGTGTAAACTTGCTAAAGTAGGGTTGGAAATTTCCCACGTGTTATTTGGTTATTTAAATCCACCCCCCAAGGAAACAGTTATTGACCAAGTCAGAGTTTGCAAACCAAGAAAATCAGAAAGTTCCTCTTGTGTGTGCAACACCCCAATTTCACAGAGAGGGGTTTTGGTCTGTAATTTTGGGAACAGAGCAGGCAGGAAAGCTCTGCAGCAAATGTACATTCATTAAGGGATTGGATTTTTAAAAGAAATGGTCTGGAATACACATGATATGGAATAATTATGAGAATCTTCTAATTCCTCAAACATCTGAACAGGATAAGGCCAAATTGTCAGTTTTCCTGTAGCAGACATAAAGTGACAACGTGATGCTCTCAAATGGGATTTAAACCACTCTTGAAGAGACAAACCTTTAAACCAGGATTAACCTCCAGTGGCTCTAAACATCCACCATCATATTTGTTGTTTTTCACTGGGCATTATATCAGCATTACTGTTCCTAACTATACACTGTCAGAACATTTACCTCCCACGGCTCTGTGTTTTCCCCTTCCTGCCCCAGGATTGACAGATGTGCAGTTTTTGTTTTGGACTTTACCAGGCGAGTTTTAAAGGAGGGGAGGACGGGGAGAAGGTCGTGTTTTCCTCACCACCAGGTGATTTTTTTTTTTTAGCAGGGCTGCTTCTGCTCCTCCCACTGCAAACTGCTCTGTGGGACAGGGCACCCATGGGTGCAGAACCCCCTTCCTTCCTCCCTCCAGTGTCACAGTCCCAGAGTTCTGGAGTGGGAAGGGGCTAAAGCCCGTTCTGGCGGCTGTAGCTGAAGTCGGGCTCCTCCAGCTCGGGCTCTGGGGGGTCGGGGAGTTGGGAGTGTGTCCTCCCAATCTCCTCCAGGGCACAGGCCAGCGAGTCCAGGTCCCCGTCCTGCTGGTGCCGGGCTTCCCACAGGTCCAGGATGACGGCGGAGGGGCTGCTCTGGGTGGCAAAGTAGGAGAGATTCCTGCGGGGAGGGAGGAAAAGGGGGGTGAAGAGGATGAGGAGCAGCTGCCACTGCCCCAAACCCTCCAGCAGCAGCTGGGGGGGCTGAGCTGAGGAGCCCTGGAGAGGACCCACCCTGGGGCATTTATTCCTCAGGTGTCCCCTGCCCAAGTTTAGGACAATGAGCAGGGGACTGGCATGTGCTGAAGCCCAGGAATACTGCAGCCCCAGCCCCGTGGAAATGAGGAAACAGGCCTGGAAAGCATCATTAGGAAATTCAGCAAGGATTTGACAGGCAGAGGATTTACATAACATCAGCTGATGCTTGTGCTTACGTAAAGACCCGACATCTTTTAGTTTGTCAATCTGTGTTTTATTAATATGCAGATTTTAGGGCTCTGCAGGGGCGATATTTGCAAAGAATTCGGTAAAAGAAAGTGTGTTTACCATAAACACTTTTTTTTTTGGTTCAGATGGGGCTTGTGGAGATTCCCATGCACGGCAACAAGTCAATGGCAAGTCGGTTTGCTTGATTTAAGTATTGCTGTGCTCTCCTGGGAACATATTTATGGCTATTTCTGTCAGTGAACTTCCTCTGCCAATTTAATTCAGCCAAGCAGAAGAAGCAAAGTAAGTAGTAAATTGGTTTTTACAGCATCTTTCAGTTCTAATAATCATAATACTATTATTACCCCTAACAGGAGAGCATGACTGTCTTTTCCTTAAAAAAACTGAACAAACAAAACTGCAGTATTCATTTTGGAACCCAAAACAAATCAGCAGGAGTCAGGACAACAGGTCATGGGATTTTTAAAAATTTTTTTTTTTTTTTGAGAGAACGTGCAGCCTCTTAAAACTTTTTCTTAGTAGACAAGAGAGCCAAAATCCTTCTACTGAAGTCTTGGACTTCACCAAGACTTGTGTCCACAGCAAAGAACTGCCCTTCAAAGGGGGAAGCTCCTGTTCCTGGCAGCTGTTTGTAGATAAAAGCAGGTACTTGAGAGTCCCTTAATGACTCATTAATTAACCCTGGCAAACAACCAACCCCCCACCAGCCGATTATCCCCCTGCTCCCCTCTCTCACCTGTTGATGCTGTTTTTCTGTGCCAGCATCTGCCAGTCCTTGCCCTTGGCGCTGGGGGTGTCGAAGGTGGCACAGATCCGCTGCCGGATGGAGAAGGGGATTTTGAAAGCCTTGGGACCCACCTGGGCAGGGAAGTTGCTGTCCTCGTGTGCAAAGAAGGTGATGGTTTCTCTTTCACTCTGCACGGAACGGGAGAGCAAAGCAAGTTGGATTCAAGGATTCAAACCCGAGCCTGAGGTTCCTCCCTGTAGCTCGCAGAATTGCCAGCAGAAAATTAAATAGCTGAGAGGGGGGGCTTTTTGGGTTGTGGAGGAACTCCCAGAACATCATAAGGACTTGTGTATAAAAGCATTTAAAATAGTGATATTCCCCTTCTAGGAGTTTTCTTTTTTGGATACTTCTGTGTTACAGCTGGAGTCGAACAGAGCAGTGATGGGTCTCTCACTGCTTAAGCCTCAAATATGGACATGCAAATCTCTCAGTTGTGGGTTTGTTTGTTTGTTTGTTTTTAAAATTTTTTTTAAACCACCTGAGTTCTCCAAGAACCTCAGTCCTCCCAACCCCTTTGGAATCCAGGCCCTCTGTAGATCTGTCCCACCTTTTGCTGTGGAATGACCCCAGTCCCGTGCGCCAGAGCCCCATTTCAGTGCTTTATCCCTCTGAGCAGCATCAATACCAACTGACAGAGGTGGAGTCTCTTCACAGAGCATTTCTGACACATCCCCAGAGCCAGCCATGCACAGCAGTAGGTGCTGGAGATACCTCAGCTCTGCCTGGTTGTGTTAAATATGCACAACAGGGTGGATTTCCATCCCCTGCACATGAGAGATAAGCAACAGCAAACTGGGCAGCTCTGGGAATTGTATCCCAGTGAGCAACTCAGTGAGCAGTTGTTGGGTTTGTATTTATTCTGCAGTCAAATTATCCTCCCTCTTCAGTCACTGCTGGAGATAGGCATGAGAGAGCCCTCTGTACCAGCAAATTTGTTTGAAGGCAGGACTCTGACACGCTCTGGGGACTTGTATAAGGATGGGACCCTTAAAAAAAAAATCCAGAGAGAGGAAAATCAAGGCAGCAGCAACACTGCAGTGAGACACACAGAGAGCAACACAAGATCTGTATGAAATAACAGTAAAGAACCAGAAAAACACCTGGCCATATTCTGAGGATTTTTGATACAGGATGATGTTGGTGGTTCTCTTGTGCAGTTGCTGCATTCTCTGCAGAGAGCATTCAGCAGTGGGTGGACAGCTTTAACCCAGAACTACTAATCTGGATTAATCAACAAAGTTTTCACTGCTCTAGGACAGATCACAGCCTGCTTGACTATGGGTTTGATTTCTTTTACCAGTGAGCAAGGCCCCAGTGCCCAGGAGACACTGTGAGCACCCGTGTTCAACTCCCAGGGCCCTGCAAACTCTGCCAAAACTTCTTGCAAGAAAACCACAACCACCGACCCGAACAGGAGCTGCTTTTAGTGCTGCAGAATCTCTGTGCTTTGATTTCTGCTGGAAATGGAATCTGGTTGTCCAGAGAAGCTGTGGATGCCCCAAGGCCAGGCTGGACGGGGCTCGGAGCCACCTGGGCGAGTGGGAGGTGACAGAGCAAGGGAACAAAGCCAGGTGAGAGCAGCCCTTACCTCGAGGATGGAGGTCTGGACGTGCAGGACCTGCTCGTGGCCCTTGAGCTGCCTCACACAGACCTTGCAGCTGAGCTGGGTGGTGCCGGGGCTGTAGCGCTCCAGGGAGAAGGCACAGAGCAGGGGCCGGGCACTGCCACGC
The DNA here is from genome assembly GCF_003945725.1 of Corapipo altera. Lineage (NCBI taxonomy): Eukaryota > Metazoa > Chordata > Aves > Passeriformes > Pipridae > Corapipo > Corapipo altera. Next base: position 211,565 of record NW_020885001.1, on the reverse strand, counting down.
CACACCCGCGAGAACGGCACCTCCTGCAGGGACAGGGACACGGGACAGGGGTCAGGGACACGGGACACAGAGCAGAGACAGCCAGAGCCCCTCCCTGCTGCTCTGCTGAGCATCCCTTCGAGCCCCCAGCAGCACAAAGCCCACCCGCGATGATTCCACTTTTACTGAGAGCTGAGCTTTCATCCAGTGAAACAAACGATGGGAGACTCATCTAAAACTTGAAAATATTGCACTTCACCTCCTCCTTACCGAGATCAGAACCCTGACTCTTCTCTGTGTCTCCCTGCCATTTCCTTGTACTGCAGAATCCAAAAAAAGGAGCTTCCCATCAAGACCTGCCCTGGCTCTGTCAGACTCCCCTTTTCCACCTGAACCACCCCAACTGTGCCTTTCTTCAGCCCCAGCTGGATCCTGGGTTGGGAGCAGTAGCAAGATACTGACACTGGTAAAGAAAACATTAGCAAAACAAGTTACAAGTGGAGCAACCATAATTAGATTTTTTTTTCAGGGTAATCATCTCTACTTTCATCCCGAGTGGAAGAATCACTCAGTTGAAAAGAATCACAGGAAACAATACAGAGGGACAACGTGTGGTGAAGGATGAGTGGTTCCAGTATTCCAGAAATGCTTTCAGTTTCATTCTGCCTTTATAATTAAGTTCCCAGCAGAGACAGGGAATGTAAATCATCTCCCAGCTCCAGACAGAGCCCGGATCCTCCGAGGGACACGAGATGGGGGGAACACAGCAGCTTTCAGCCCCCAAAGGTGCCTGCCTGGCTTCTTATCACACTGCTCACTGCCCCTGCCTGCTCCAGCACCCACCCAGTTCCCAAGGGTTCCCCCAGTTCCTCGGGAGCGGGGTGGGAAGGGAGCCAAGAGCTCGGCAGCTGCTCCTGCAGCAGGGCCAGGACAAACAAACACTGTGTGGAGTCTGGAGGAATCCTGGCACCACCTGCCATCCACTGCTCTGCAGCCATTCTGCAGCAGGACTGATTCATCCCCCCGAGCTGAGGGATCACTGACACACCTCCCTCCTCATCCCACTGTCCCGGGGTGGTGTCAGGGGTGGAGCAAAGTTGTGGCCCCTCTGCTCCTCACAGGCAGCACAGGCAGCTGCCTGCACAGGGTGGGACGGGGGAGAGAAGCCAGGGAGCCCTGCAAGGAGCTCCACGGGCACAACTAGAGCCTTTCATCTCTAAAGAGCCTGGAACCAAATCAGAGCTGTCACCAGACACCTCACTGAGGGTGAAACACAAAGCCAGTGCAGGTTCTGCAGTTCCTCTTAGACACAATTATCTAATTATCAGTATTCCTGAGCTGGCCAAGTCATGCCAGCTACACTCAGTTATAAAATGGGAATATTCCTTTGGTTCAGTAAGAGCCACTGTGGCAGCAGAGGTTTTGCACAGGCTTTCATTTAACCCCGAGTCCCTGCTCTGATCAGACTCTAAACAGCACTTTGAGGTTGAATTTCAGTCTGTCACACACATTTATTCTTCAGGCCTGGACAAGGATCAAGAGGCAATAAATTAATCAAAGTGTGGAGCTGTGTTCCATCCATGAGGCAGAACTCAATTTGTTGTATTTAGAGAAAACTCTCATGATTTTCACTGCTTGGGCACATCCTGCTCCTGGTGGGCATTTGCTGTAGTACTGGGGCATCCTAACACTGAGTGGTTTGGCTTTTAAAATGCAGTTCAGTGAGTAGAATAAACAAAACACTTAAAAGCTGTTCTTCATAGGAAGCTGAAAATGATTCGGTTTCCCTCCCTTTTTAAGTTGAAGCATAAATTATCCCTATATTCCTAATGAGGTAAAACTTCATCTGGCTGTGGATCTGTGTTTATAAGTTTCAGAGCCCATTACACTCATGTTTTGGAGAACATGGCAACACATTTAAAACAGTTTTTTTGCCAAAATACTGAATGATAGATAATTGTCTCTCTGCTTCTGGGAAAAGGGAGATTATATAGTCTAATTGAGTTCTGTATTTTAAGACCAGCCCACTCCATGTGCCAGCACATCACTTCTGATTCCCAGTAACCCACATCCTTAGAAATCCTTCCTTTGTTTTGATTTTCCCTTTCCGCTTTTCAACAGCCTCTTTAATTAATGGAGTGCAGAAAAAAATAATTTGCAGCTCTTCAGTTCTAATTCTTGGTATCTGCACGCTGTGCTTTCAACTCATGATTAACATTTAAATGTCATTTGCAGCCACGTATTCGCAGTTGTATCACAACTGGAATAACAGGTATCAGAAACATCTTCAGGAGTGATAAGCTTTAACAAGAATATTGGCCTTCTGACTCATTTTTGTTGCATGCCCAAGAGATTTAAGCCAAAACAGAAGGTACCATTGCCTTATCTGGGTTCTGCCCATCCCAGTGCAAACCTGAAGAGGTAAAATTGCCAAGTACCTGACACGCAGTAAATGGTTTAATTCTCCAAAGGAAGGGAGGGATATCAAGGACTGAGATCTGGAGGCTGCAGGTATTTCCTTTAAAATGCAGGAGTTTTGGTTCCTCCAGCAATTGTCCTCCTTGGAGCCTTTCATCCGAAACCACCTCCTGCAGGGGCAGAGGAGAGAACTGTGTCAGTATTAGGAACAAAACCCAAATCTCCAGAGAGTTCACCTGTCCAAAGGTGTCTGGGTCACCCACAGCACACCAGGAGTGTTCCTCTCGTGGGCCAGGGGATGGGACTGGTGTTTATTCACCCCCATCCCAGTTAAAAGGCACTCAAAGGCACAGGGACATCCCAAAGCAGTGCCTGCAGCTGGAGCCAGCAGCAGCTTGGCTGGGAAACCTCTCCCAGGGCTTTCAGAGCACTCAAACACCCCCCCCACCAGGAGAACACACCAGGTCAAACAATTCAGCCTCAGTTCTCCTCTCTGGGGCCTCTTCAGAGTCACTGGACAAGACCCTGAGCAGTCTGAAGGGCAGACTTGGAGCAGGAGTTTGTATTACAGTCCTCCAGAGGTCTGTTCCCAGCTACATTTTTATGTAATTCTGTGAATTTAAAGCATAATAGTAAAAAAAAAATAAAAAAAAAAAATCACCCCTGCCTGTGCTTAAGCAATGTTTACTCCTGTGCTGAGACAGTAAAAACACCAGCGAGGAAGGAAAGGTTGCACAAGTCTTTATAAAAATCAGCTGGCAAGCAGTCTCTCCAAATTACCTTTTTTTTTATCCACATAAATTACATCAAATCAAATCCATCGAAGGGGTTCAGTGCTCGTCAGTACCAAAGGTATTGTCAGAAGGGCTCCTGGAATCATTGTGACCTTCTGAAAATTCAATGCCTGCTCGAGCTCTCTGCAACTGTACTAATGGATTCCTATTAGAGAGCAATTTTTACAGGAGTTCAGCTCGTTTTAACTCCTCATGGTCAGGTTTATATGAAGGAAAGAATTAGAAGGGAGCCTTAATTTTTGATTTCCAACCACGAGGGGAGTGGATTGTTTCATGACGGTTTTCAAAACTCCTCGAAGGTGCTGGATTTCCTTTTTAATGTGCCACAAACCCTCGGGTGACACCGAGGCTGCAGCAAATGACAAAACACAAAGGGTTTGGGAGAGTTTCCCAAGTCAGAGCTGCCCAGGGAGCAAAGGCAGCTGCTGGAAAAGCAAGGTGGGTTTTCACAGGTCAAAAATGAAGGAACTTGGTATCTCATCCAGGACTGCACTGCAAAGGATTCCCTGTCAGACAGAACTTGGTGACCCCAACTCCAATTCCTCACCCAAAGCCCTCAGTTTCTCCATGTTCACACTAATATTTACATGCTCTTAAGGGCTGTATCATTTTGTAAATATACACAGCTGTCTCACTATCTACAAACACCCTGCTCTCATTCCTCTGAAGGCAGAAAACTGGTAATTATTCTTCTAATAATTTTCTACAGACTCATCAGGAAGATACTGGTACCCACTAATTGTGTAAGTGTTATAAAGAGTATAATTACAAAGCCATTGTAAGACTTTAACAATCCTTCTGGTGGCTCTGCTTTTATTAGAAGCACACAGACACCAGTGAGAGCCGTGTTTCCACCCTGTGAGAGAGGCAAGGGAAGGGAACATTCATGTCACAACTGTCTTCAATTCAGCTCCCTGAAGAAAACCATTTTGTTAAAGCTTCTGAGTTTACTAAGGCTGCAAAAGCCAGTGAATGTCACTGCTTTGTCCTGGAATACCATTAAAAAAATCCTGCTCATTTCAATTGCCACCTGGGGATTGGTCTTTTTTTTTTTTTTTTTAACTTTTTTTTTTTAAAAGGGAAAATGCACCAACATTTAATTTTTGTTTAAGGAGATGGTGAGCCAACCTCTTTCTTCTTGCTCCAGTTGTAACTGGGAGAGGAGATCCTGAACTGCTGCCAGCTCAGGGGTGTGATAAAGACTCTCCATCAGCTGGGAATGACTTCCATGTCCTGGGGGGTGCAGACTGAGCTCCAGCTCAGCCCCTCCAGCCCTGAATTTGTGCTGGGTTAAGCAGAGCTGAGGGATTTTGGTTTTCCATCTGCCTGGCAAAGAATGACAAGCCAGTCTGGCTGCCCTAAAGCTCTCACAGTGTAAATCCACACGTGCAACAGCACTGCAGAGAAATCAAGGGACTCATTGCAAGTCACGCAGCGGCGGCTTAAAAAAAAACCCCAATATTGTCACTTTTGGTGGAGTTCTGGGCTGTTGGGACCGTCCCCAGGACAAAAATAACCAACCCCCAGCGAGCAAAGCGAAGGCATTTACCTGGAATGCACAAGGGGTGTTATCCATGCAATAAACTCTCAGATTGTAATCCAGAGAATTGCAAGACAGGCAGCCAAAAACGGCGACTTTCAGCTGTCGAACGGCGCAGTCAGAGATGGGTTCCCCAATTAGGGCATAAGTTCCAAAGCTGTTTAAGAGAATGTGACAGGCATAAGGATCCAACAGGCAGTAGCAAGAAGTAGTTTCCTCTTCCACAGACATCACTTCCTGAAAAAACGAAATTCGGGTTTAAAGAAAATAAAAATAAAAAAAAAAATGAAGTAAAACCAACAGGCCTCGACAATAGGAGTCATTGCATTGCTTATTTTTTATTCAACTGGAATGCAAAGTGTTCCTGAGGACCAGGCTGCTCACTCAGGGAAGGGGAGATGGTGGACTACTTGTGTGAGTAAATATTCCCAATTTAGCCCTGAGTCAGCAGGAGGATTTATGGCCGTGCACTGTGCAGGCCCCGATGTGTGCAGCATACAATAATAATGATGGTGTGTAAGCAATTTTAGCATCTTTTTTTCAAGTGCTCTTGACTTCCCAGCTAATTTTTTTCCCCCCAATGTCAGGTTAAAAAAATTACCTCGAGGATTAAAGTTCAATAAGCAAACCTTGAACAGTAGCTGGGACTTGACTGGCTTCCAGAACACCCACTGCAGTCACGTTTTTCCTTCATCAAAAACCTCCCTGCCCCACTCCTCTGCCTTTGAGGCTCAGCCCTGCTTTACAGCCCCACCAGAGGAGGGATCTGCTGATTCCTCCCCAATTCCAGGGGGTTTGGGACCCACACTGGTGGAGCTCACCAAGGAAATCTAAAGCAGGGAAACCAACCTGACCTGGAAATGGTTTAAAGGGGAGCAACAAACCACACAGTGGTTTAGAGGAGGCAAAGGACACAGAGGGGTTTATGGAGCCCAGGAATGGATTTTATATCCATAAATGTTTTAACTGCTAATTTTTCCCTCCTCACAGTGCAAATGAACCAACCAGTTCCAGGAGCAGCAGCAATGCAATAAATCCATTGCCTGTGGATTTGTGTCTGGTTACTGGCTCTGCTGTTCCCAGGGAATTCAGCCCTTTCCATCCTGTGTGGGTTTGCGGAATGCTGAGTAACAGGTTGTTTTATTTCAGGAGGGTTCTCAGCCTGTCTCCCCAAATGACACAGAAAGCTCAGGCCACCTGAGACTGCTGCCCCCCAAACAGCTCCAGCCCAAGGTGGCCAAAGGCATTAAAACTGCCAGTGGACAGACTGAAACCATCAAATCCTCCTGTTACAAAAGCACAAAGCTTTAATCTCCTCAGCCAGGCAGGATTAAGAAATAGATGTTCAACTAAAAAAGCACAATAGTTTAATGTGCACTAATCCTTCAGAGGCTCTGGGCACAGCTCAGTCACTGAAGGCTGTGCCCAGAGACACAAGATTTTTAAACTGGGAGGGTCCTTCTGCGCTAAAAAAAAATAATTAAATTTTTAATAATTTTTAAAAATTATTTGCAAGCACTTCTGTAACTTCTTCTATGCCAGGATAAATTCTTGTGTGGACACAATATTCTGTTCCGACACTGAGCCTCTTTGGGATCAAGCAAAACCACGTTTTTACAAATAAATCTGAGAAAACTGAATACTGTTTTTCAGCCATGGGGGTGGATCACAGAGCTGCCCCTTTGCTGCAGTGCCAAAGTGGGTTCTGATTGTTCCTCTCGGGTGTCTGTGCCTGTCACTGCTGCAATCTCTGAGCTGTGCCTGCACGGCCGGGGGGGTTCACTGGGGCTGGGACAACCCTGTCAGGGGGCTCTGGCCTTACCTCCCACTTCCCCTGCTGGGTCCTCCTCTTGAGGTGGATGTTCCAGTGCTCGGGGTCGGCGTGGGCGCAGTGGGGGATGGTCAGGGCGAAGGGGGTGCTCACGGACACCTCCGAGGGCCCACAGGTCACCTCCGGCCCCAGCAGCACGGCCGAGCCCTCGGGCTGCAGGCTGGGGGAGAGGAGAGAGGCAGAAATGCCTGTCAGCAGTGAGAACTCACTCCAACTGCAGATTTCCAAGGGTTTCAGTTAAGGTCTCAGACCCTCATTCATCTGTTAGAGCAAAGGACGAGTGGGGAAATTCCTTTCATGGAGGAGCTGGAACAGAACCATCAGACCCCATCGAACTCCATCCCTTGGTCAGCTCAGGATTCTGGGATTCAAAGCACATTCCAGTTTGTTTAACCCAGATCCAACACTGAACTTGCTGTGTGCAAGCAAGCCCTGCTTCCCTGCACCAGCTGGTCCCACCACGCTCTGCCTTCCAAGGCTGCCATCCACAATATTTTCACAGTAACGAAGATAAAACAAATTATGGCTTAAGAAAGGCAGGCTCATAAATTTTTTCCAGATTGAGTGTGATCTCCCTGGTTTGAAAGCCCATTTATATTCTGCAGGATGAGCAGGCTCAGTAACTCACACGGGCACCAGGGATGGGCCTTTGCTCAAATCCAGAACTCTGCAAAGTGGATCCGTGCACGTGGCTCCAGGACAGCCAGGGGAGATCCCACCAGCACAGCTCCAGGGATTCATCCCATCTGAATTCATCCCATCTGAATTCATCCCATCTGAATTCATCCCATCTGAATTCATCCCCTATGCCTGGCTGCATTCCCTGCTTGCTGAGTTATGGAGATGAAGTATCTGACAAGAATCTTCTCACCTGGACTCCTTCTGAGTGATGGCAAGGTAGATTTCCCAAGAACTCTCTTCAGGAATAGCTCCATGTGGGATCAACAGACTGACTCCTACAAAAGAGCAAAGGCAGAACTTCCCTTTGGGAATGGCACAGGATGCAAAGAACACTCCCCACACCCCCTGGGCTCTGATGGACACCTACAGGGGTGCCCAGCACAGGAATGTTCCTCCAAAACTGAGCTCCTGACTGCAAAGTCATCAGATGAAAGGAAAATACATCATTAAAGGAAATAAAGACATTATTTTTCCATTAAAGGAAAACACATCTTTTTCCCAAAAAGCCTCTCAAAAGCTCTTTGCCCCTTCTCAACTTTGAAATCAAAGCTGATAATTCCAGGATCATGAGGAATCACCTTTTTGTTCCTACACATGGTAACTGGTGAATCCAAGTGATCCCATCATCCTTTTTCTCCATCAGGATAAAATCAGAAGTTAACAAGGAAGCTTTCCACTGAAATCAAACTGCTGGGTCACATCCTCAGGAGAGGAAGGATGTATTTGGCTTTGCATGTCACACAGTTCAGAACCTCAGCGAAGCAGTGACCTGATCACACCATAATTCACAACTGGCCAGCAAGGATGGGCTTACATAAAGGCAGAATTACATAAACTGCAAGTGGACCAAATACATATTTAAATAATCTAATTGATGGGACTACCATTATATAAAGTAGCTAAATATACAGTGTGAGGGAATTCTTAATTTATGCCTTAACTGACTTGGTGCCTCTGCCTCTCTAATGTTCATCCCCGAGCATAAAAACGATCTGGGAAGAAATTAAAACTCTCCATGTGTTGTGCATGGTTGTGCACTAGCAGTGCATCCCTCACTTGTACACTGTTATCAATCTTCTCTAAACACAAACCACATTTTTTATGGTAACCTTTGAAGTGCCCATTTGATGAAACATGAAGGATAAAGCTCTGAATCATTCAGTTCGACCAGAGAGCAAGAGAAAGGCCTGGACACACCAGGGAAATGAGAACAGTTGAATTTAGGGTGAGTGAAGTTCACCAGAGTTTGAAAGATGGTGACAGCTCTGAGCTGGCAGGGGGGGTATCTGGCTTTTTCTGCTCCCTTTGCCTTTTTGGAAAAGGAAATTTCTCCAGCAAGGTGCAAACACAGCGCTGTGGTCCAGCAGGGCTGGGGGCTGAACACCCTCTCCTCCAGTCCAACCTGCTGCTGGGTGTGCTCAGCTGCTCCAACAAACAGCTCTGTCCATCTACAACACATCTCACAGAACTCTGGAGCCACAAAACAAACTCCACTCCTCAAACAATGTGAACTGAGCACCCCAGAGCCCAGCCCAGCCCTGGGATGCCGCTGACTTTGAAGTGCCCCACTCTGGGAACCTGCCCAGCTTTGATGCTGAGAGAAGAGCAGAGCAGGAAGGCAGCAGGGGCTGATCCCAAAATCCCCCCCCAGGGCCCCTGTGGAGAGAGGGGCTGCTCTGCAGGGCTGGCTGCTCCTCCTCTGCTGCTGACCCACAGCCTGGCAGTGGGAGCTGGAGAGGCAGCTTGGAATGTGAGCCCATCAGATGAGATGCTGATCCAACATCGACCCCCTTCCCAGGGAACCCTTCCTTTGGATCAGCATCCAAGCAAGCAGCAGCTTTGATTAATGTGGCTTTCATGCTGAAGACATCAAGAGAGGCAGTAATTTAAAACAGTTCAAATAGGCATAATGCCTCCTTCCTCCTCATCCCAGGCTTTCTTCTGATCACTCATCTCCTGTGTGGGCAACATGCCCTACTTCCCAAAATCTGCATTGAAGGGAGCCCCCACTTCTTCTTTCCTCGCCTTTTTTTTTTTTTTAAAAAAAAAACTTAGTTATAAAACACTACATCAAGCCCATCTGAAATAATTCTTTTATGTGCTTTTGAAGGAGGGAGGATCCACCCACCTGTGTTTGGGACCACCAGGCGACCCCCCAGGTGCCCGAAAAGGGCCGTGGTCCTGAGCTCGCTGGAGGTGGAGATGGAGGCCAGGTTCTGGATGTACACGGCCTTGTTCCTGCCCTGCACGGTCCCAAAGGCTCGGTGGGGAACGTTCCCGTGGGGGAAGGTCCCGGGATGAGCCTTCCCGTGGAATTCCGCCCGCTCCGTCACCCCCAGGGACACCATGAAGGAGCTCTGCACCTTGACCTTGATGTCGGACAGGGGGTTGAACAGGGAGGATTCCGTCATGAGCTCCTTGTCCAGGGGGTCCTGCAGGCAGATGGGGCCGCTGTAGGTCCTGCTCACGGTCAGGTCGGGCTGCATGGAGGAGTTCAGGAGCAGGGAGTTACCTGTGGAGGGAGCAGGGAGCTCGTGACTGCTTGGGAATGGCCCCTCAGGAGACCCTTCCTGAGCCCTCCCCATCTGCTCAGTGACCTGCTCCTCCTTCCTCACACTCTGTGAGCTCCAAATCACGTCAGGACAGGTTAAAGAACAAAGCCCCATCAGGCAACAGCTCCAACATCACTGTTTCCCACACTCCAGGCAGCTCCAGAGTGCAGGAACCCAAGAAGGAGCTTCCTTTTGTCCTGGATTCAAGTTTGTGTGTTTGCCTTTTTTTTCCTTTCTTGGTTTTTTTTTTTTCTCCCCCTTACATCAAACCCCCCGGGTGAAAGCAGAGCTTCCTGCAGACCTTTTCTGAGAGCTCACACCAAATGATAACTTCCTGCCTGAGGGGAACCAGGCTGAAAAGAAAGTGGGACAAGAGTAATAGGGGGAAAAATACCACAGTTATTCATTTAGGGGCCTTTAAGCTCACAAAACACTCTGGAAAAAAAAAAAAAAAAAAAAAGAGAAGGAATGGATGGATTTAGGGCCTGAATCCTTAAGCTGGTTTGGGGTTTTTTTGTTTGGTTTTGTGGCAGGATTTTTTTGTTCAGTTGGTTGCTTAGTTTTTGTAAATCCAAGTTTTCCGAAGTAACTATTTTTCTGGAAATTATCTGTACTGTATCCTTGAACACCTGATCCCTTTAAAGGACCACAGGATGGTTTGCCAACATTATAAACACATTTCTCCAAAGAATAAAGTTTGGATCACACTAATCTGTTGTCCATTGGTCAGGATTGGGCTCTCTTTTCTCAGCAAACTGAACAGAGAACTGGGCTTTTTTTTTCCTGCTGAATAGTTTACAAATACTCTCATCTAAAAGCCCCACAGACAGAGAACCCAAAGTTACTGAAACTGAACTAATAAGTTAAGGGATCGGTGTGCTCAGGTATTTTCAGAGCATCCAGAACTAATGGTTTTAAACATCGGGTCAAATGAACAATTCTCCAGACTCAAAACAAGATTTAAACTGAACCACGAAGGAGAAGTCCCCGTGTGAGAGTCACTGAGAACTGCACAGCTCTAATTAAAGGCTTGGGTTTGGCAATGAATGACTGAACCTCCTTCAAACATCCTTGTCTACCCGGCCCTTTTCCCAGTTCCTTGCAAGTCCTGCTCAGTGAGGGATGTCTCCCACGACAGAAAGAAACTGTAAAAACAACAACATAAAAAAAAAAAAAAGCCCCAAACAAACTCTGCAACATATTTCCCTTTTCTGCAGAGGGAACAGAGACATGGGGCTGCTTTCACACCCCACCAACACACCACCCACTGCAGGCAGCCCGGGCTGGGGAGAATGGCAGAACAGAACCAGGAAACATTCTGTTTTCATCACCGTTCCTGTCCCTCCCCACCTGTCTGTCCAAAGGAAATAACATTCCAGAAAACACGAGAGCTGCCTTCACTGAATGTTCTGCCCACGTTTCATGGCACTGGTGGGGTTTTTAGGGCTTCAGGGGGTTTTTACACCCATTTATTTCCCACAGACCTCAGTGCTACAACCTGCAAGTTGGGGTTCTGAAATTATTGGTAACTAACTAACCATCAGTTCTCAAATTATCAGTAACTAACCATCAGTTCTTTAATTATCAGTAACTAACTAACCACTCTTCCTGGAGTAAAGCAAAGGTCTGTACCTGAACAGGAAGGAACCACAGACAGTGCTGCCTGGGTTTGCTTTGATTTCGTTCAATCTGGGCTTTTCCTAAGTCAGTGTAAAAGCTGGGGACAGGGTTTCTAGAGCCTCTGGAGCGTGGTCAGGAAGGATTCTGGGTTTGCCCAAGCTGCCAGGGCAGGGTAGTGGCAAAGGCAGCTCCAACCACCAGGTCCTGTCCCTGCAGCCACGACACCCTCCCTGAGTGTGTGTGTGCAGCGGGAGCTCTGGGGGGAAGGAAAACACGAAACCAGGGCACCAACCTTGTCTGACTGCCTTAAAATGAAATGCCTGGAGGCACAGAGGAATGAATGAAGGAATCAATGAAGGAATCAATGAAGGAATCAATGAAGGAATCAATGCCATCCCCCCCCATACTCACTCTGACTGCGCCTGTAGAGCGTCACGGCCACCACCAGCACGGCCACGGCCAGCACTGCCGCCCCCAGCCCCGAGTACAGCGCGATGTCACTGGCAGTCTCCAGATCTGGGGGGAGAACAGGAGGGGAAGGGGTCAGGAGTGTCGGCTGGAAGGAGCAGGGGGAGCTCTGGGCAGCCACAGAGGAGCGGGAGATGCCGGCACGGAGCAGGTCCCAGGAGCACGGAGAGCGCTGGGGAGCGACCACCCCGGAGCAGGAGCAGGTTCCTGAGGGGTCACTGCACACAGCAGAGATTCCTCTGGTTCAGGGGTGCCACCGTGGCCCCTGCAGGTTTTAAAACAGGAGAGCTGGGCTGTGAGAGCAGCAGAGCTTGTCCCTCTGAGCTCCTGGCTGAGCTGGGCCATCGATTCCCACTCCAACCCCCTGGAGATCACTCAAGTGTGGAACTCAACCCTCAAAGGGAGCACGAGGAGCTGCAGCCAGGAGGGCTCAGCAGGACTGTCATCTCCTGCTGGCTCTTCCAGGGATGTGCAAGTTCTAGGTTTGGATTCTGGACCTAATCCAGGAGGTCGTGGATCCTCTGAAGAACCTGAGTGCAGATTTCCCTTTCCTCCTCCTTGCTGCGTGAGCTTTAGGGAGGAACACTCCATCCTGCCCCAGCCCAGAGAGGGGCTGAGGAGACCCCCCAGACATCCCTGGGAGCACCTTCAGCCTTTAAAATCAGGCTGGAAACTGAACCTTCCCTGTGGCTGTGCCCACACATGAACCCACAACCAAGTTTTCTACGACTCCAAACTTTGACAGCAGAGAAACAGAATCCCCTGCTCTGCCAGAACGGATCCAAATGAAGACTGCAATACTCCATAATTGAAATATCCAGTCCTGCTGTTCTAGGTCTGCTGGGATTTGGGACAGCCTAGCATGAAATTAAATTACTTGGCAAGTGCCCTTAGTGGGTCCTTGGATGGTTCCCTCAATGCCCAGCTCCAGTTTGGGGGCAGAGAGCCATGAGTTCACCCTGGGCATCAGCTCTTCCCTGCTGGGGGGGCTCCTCCTGGCACGGGAGAGGCCCTGGGAACACAAACTGCATTTATTTACAACAAATGACAGTGACAAAAAAAAATAACTGGGGAATCCAGACTGCTCAGAACCCATAAACGAGCTGCACTGCACAGAAATAGGGCAGAAAGTTAAAAATCAGCGTTTAATAAATAGCCAATTACTGAAATTACTTAATTACTGTTTGGGAGGAGGCTTGCCTTGCACTTTCCTGCGGAAAGTCAGATAACTCTATTTTAGCTGAGCTTTTTTAAAATGATCCCGGAACTTCAGAAGGGTTGGGATGAAAGAAATGAAAGAAATGAGCACCTCCAGCAGCATTTCCTCAGCCTGGCACCTCCCTGGGATGCAAAACAAGTGTCAGACAAGCGACAACACCCCGAGCTGAACGTCCTGGGGAGGGGCTGAGCACAGGCTGTTCCTCACTCGAGGCAGCAGAGGAAACCCAGCACCCCCTTCAACCCAAAGCAAATGTCCTGGAATCAGTTTTATGAGAACCATTATTTAGCCAAGAAAATTCTGCTGCGTTTCCAAATAAGCTCAGACTGAAAAGGGTCCTGCTTTTAACACGGTCACAACTTGCTGAGAAGGTAAAAAGAAAAGAAATAATCGTGAAATTTGCGTGCAAATATCAGCTTTGAGAAGAAATCCACCTTCTGTGGCAGGTCAGGACGGGAAATCACATTAATAAACTTAAAAATAGCTCTGATCCAACTTCTCAGAACAATTCAACTGCCACACTGTTCTACTGAACCAATTACTAGAGAGAAAGGTTTCTTTCTGAAGCATTTTTTTTTTCATGAGACCCCCCCCCCCACCTTGAAAAATGTTGTCAAGAGAATTTTAAGCATTTTTGGTGCAGCTGAGAATGTCAGAGAGTCAGCTGTGAGCTGACAGTGCAAAATGAGACTGAGGATGAGAGATGGGAGACAGGACAAGGGAACACAAACCCAGAGGGTCACACAAAGACAACCCAAACCCCAATTCAAAGCCTCAATCCCACACTGGTTTTACTCTCCAGGATCAGGTGCAGAAAGGGAAGCACAGACACTGATTACACTTCTATTTCTTCCAGTTTACTATTCCCAAGTTGCTTTGTTGTTACAGGGAATTAATTATGAGACTCTGTTGCTGACATAATTTTGGCAGGTAACGAGTACAACAAACGAGGCAATAGAAGGGATGTGATGGATGCCCAGGGGGAGGAGAAACCCAACAGCAAGTGGGTTCTTTGCAGAGTGAGCTGTGGTTGCTGCACCACAAAGCATCTTTAGGGCTTCCATTTTGATCATTACTTTAAAGCAGGAAAGGGCTGGAAATCTGAATTACCTCTTCTACCTCTACTTTTATAACGTTGTACCTGGTTAAAGAGCAGAGAGAGAACACGGAATTCAAAACAAGCAGAAGAAGTAAAATTTTTCTGAGAAGTTTCTTTTTGGTGAATACTTTTGGGTATCCCCAGAACTTGACTTTGACACTGTTCTATAAATTCTATGATTAAAGCCTCTTACAGTTATTCTTTCTGAGTTTCCTTCTCTTTTAGGACAATGACCGTGGTTCTGTTCCAGGGAACACCTGGAAGGGTCACTCAGGTGCTCCCAAAACTGTCCCACTGCGAGGGGAAAAACCCACCACAAACCCCAAGCAACACACAGAGCCCAGAGGCCAAGGATCTCCCTTTCAGGATTTAGCAGATTTTCAAACAGCTTTTTCTTAAAAGAGCAAAACAAGAGGGACGTGGCATTCCTTGAATTATTCCCATGGAACAGAGCTCCAGGAGAAGGAAAACTTCCCCCTTGATTTAGGATGTCAGTATTTCTTTACAAACAACTGCTGGCTTTTTAAAGCAATTTTAATCTCTTCATCTTTCTCTCTTTTCTTACAGAGAATTCCTCTCGTGGAAGACTAGAAATTAATGAAAAAAAGGACAGCGTGGGAAATTTGGGGAGGGGGGGAATTTCTGCTTTTATGTTTTCCCAGAAGGGAACAAAGTGAAAAACAAACAAACTAGGAAAGAAAACATTTATAGCCAACCAATTACTATTTAATGAGCTGCATCCTCCCAGCCCGGAGCCGGGAGGGACTCTGGCAAAGCACCACGATTTTTATCCATTTGGGTTCCAGGATCCATGTTTGTGGTAATTGCAGCCTATTTTTCACTCCACCTCCTGACACTGTTACACAACATTTATTGAAAGCACATTTGATGGTAATGAAGTTTCTATTAACTATGATTAAGTTTCATAAAGCACCTGAAGATAATTTAAGATGTGCAGGAGCAGAAAATGAAACATTTGGTTTAGTACATTAGGAACAGTAATTGATTAAATTATCTCATTTACGAGGAGTGCTTTCCAGGAGCTGTGCAGGGCACACCCTTCCCCCTCACCAGCAGGGTTTGGGAGCAGATCTGAGAGGTTCTTGCAGCCCCAGCCCTGCCCATGCTCCCTGCTCTCCATCCCTCCCTCCCAGCCCAGCCTGGGCTCCCTTCCCACCTGGAGCCAGTCCTGGAGCACCAGGAGCAAAAGTCAGAGACTCGTGTGAAAGGTTATTGAGTAGAACAGGTTGTTTCTCAATTATCTTCATAATTGGCTTTGATTTTGCATCACTCATGGAGGCCTGGACCAAGGCCCTGTTCTGCTGAACAGCAACGAGCTGTGTTTTATGTCTCCAGCTACAACACAGCCCTTGGATTCCCCAGGTGTCTCCTGGGCTAAAATCAATTCCATTAAAGCTGCTTTTGGGATAAATCAGAAAATCAAGTGATTTCACTGGTATTTTTTCAAGATCCTCTGTCAAAGGGGAGGTGCACAGATGAACACAAGCTGTGGCACAGCCTGGCCACAGGGACCAGCAGGGGAGGACTCAGGGAGACACAGACAGGCCAAACCCAAAAATGCACGGTTCTGAGCTCCCTAACTTCCACTTTGGGTATCCTCAGAAATAATTAAGAGCCAGGAATGCAAAAATCATGGAATCACAGAGCCACTAAGGTCGGAAAAGCCCCCTAAGACCACCAAGTCCAACCACCAACCAGCACCACGGTCACCACCAAGCCACGTCCCCGAGTGCCACATCCACATGGGTCTGGGGACTCCACCACTCCCTGGGCAGCCCCTTCCAAGGTCTGACCACCCTTTCCATGAAGAGCTTTTCCTAATACCCAACCTGAACCTCCCCTGGTGCAGCCTGAGGCCGTTCCCTCTCATCCATCCCCTGTTCCCTGGGGCAGGACAGGGACCCCCAGCTGGGGCTGCAGGGATGGGGGGCAGGACAGGGACCCCCAGAGCAGCCCAGAAAGGGTGACCAGACATTCTGGACACGGGAATCCCCTCAGCAGGTGAGACAGGAAGGCTGGAGGGAGCTGAGCACGGTCAGAGCCAGGAGTGGAACCGGATCTGGAGCAAGAAAACCAAACTCCTCTATTAATTCCTTTTTTTTTCTAATCAGAAGGGCTCAGGAGATCCATTCCAGGACGAGCATTCCTGCAGTCAGACACAAATTGCTAAGGAGTGATCACCTCTCTGGTTTTAGACCAAAGCCTATGATCACAGAGGTGCTCAGAAGACGCTTTCAGCAGATGCTAAAGCCTTTTATAAAACCTTCTGTGGCACTTAGATCCTAAACAAATAAACCAAATGGCAGAGAAGATGAGAAAAATCATATTTACAAGAGAAAAAAAACAACTTACTTTGGGATTTTATTTCATGAAGAGGTTTTTTATCTGAGAGAGAGAGAAAGAGAGAGAGAGAGAGAGAAAGTTGCACTTAATAAATTTATATGGAGCATATCTATTTCCTATATTGCTTCTGTCTCACTCTATAAATGAAACATTTTCTCCTCGTTTGCTGACAATATGAATATTTTATGTTGTCCATATTTTTCTCTTCATCTTATTTTTTTCTAAATCCCTTTCAGGGTGTTTCTTTGCAGTAATTTCTCACTTGGTTAATTCGAGTATTTGAATTAGCTCTATTGGATGCTGTTATTTATTTACATCTCAGCAAGAAGGAAGTTCAATACTTTGCAGTGGATCACTTGGCAAAGAGTCAGTTCAGGATTAATGACTTCTGTGTGTTTGATATATGGGAAGGTGAGTGATGGACACGTAAAAGTAACTCATAAAATACAAAAATGTAAAGTATATCCATATTTATGTACCTAAATGCACCCCAATAATCACATCTATGCGTGCATATAAGAACATACTGAACCAATGTACCACCATACATATGCAAATATAGGATAAAATTGGCTTTATCAGGCCTGCAGCTCTCAAAAATGAGGCTTCTCTGTCTCCCTTGTCATAATTACAGTTACCATTTATAACCTAAAGCCTGACAAAGGAACCCAGGGCTGGTTGGAAAATGGGAAGTGAATTTCTCTGGGATTTCTGCTGCCTCAGTAACACACGTTTGGGGTCGGGCTGTTTATGGCCCAAGTGTTTGTTTGTGTTCTGGGCGCTGGGAAAAGAAATCAATAGGTTTGGAAGGTCGGAAAAAAACCCAACTTTAAAGCAAACAGATAAAAGTAAAACAAACAAACAAAAAAACCTCTTAAAAGAAACACCCCTCTCTTTTATTAGGCAAAGAAAAAGCTTTCACCTCTGCAAGAGAGAATTCCACCACAGAGAAGGACTCTACTGGGAATACTGGGAGGGAATAAACACTGGAAGAACAAATGTGCAAGGAACCAGTGAGTTCCTGGGGCTGTGTGGAGCCAATGCACGAGTCAATCCCCATTTCCCTCCCAGCCTGGCAGCCCTGGCAATCTTTGCTATGGATCAATCCCCAGATAATTCTTCCTTTGCATCCAAGTTTGCATCTATCCAACTGTTACAAGTGGGAGAAGAAATTCCCTGCAAGAAAAGCACCTCCAGCTGCTCCTCAGTCCAGGGCAGGACCATCAGGATCCATCCAGAGCATCAAGGAGCAAAGGGAGGACAGGGATGTTCCAAATCCTCCTGTCAGGGATCACAGAACCCAAGGGCTGCCCCTGCTTTATCCCCATTTCCTTGACTCCAACATCCATCCCAAGGATCAGCGTTTCCTCTGCCAGTTCAGGATCCCCCAGTACTTCCCTGGCACCCTCCACTCTCATCCTCACTTTTTCATTCCAGTTCTTATTCCTTAACCAAAGGAAGGTCTCATTTCTATTTTTGCCTCACGAAAGGAACAAAGTTAACAAGTTGTGCCTGATAAATAACCTCCAAGAGATTAGTTTTCTGCAGCACAGGGCTGCATTTCCTCCACAATTCCCCACGGGAGGAGAGGCAGAGCAGGAAAGGCACATATTGGAAGATGAGCAGGGGGAAAAAAAGATTTTTAAAAAATAGGGTAATTGCATCAATTCCTATTAGCTGAGAAAGCAATTACAGTCCTAAAAATAATCTGACACAAGTATACCCGTGCAGCTCGACCCATAAAGGAGAAACAGGATCACACTCGGGGGGGGAGAAGAACCAGGAGACACTGAACACTCCAGTCCAGCTGAATCCATATGGAAGCACAGCCTTTGGAGCAGGGATGGAGGTGTTGGAACAACCTGGGCTGGTGGAAGGTGTCCCTGCCCGTGGCAGGGGTGGAACGAGATGAGCTTTAAGGTGCCTTCCATCCCAAACCATTCCATGATTTTATGATTCCACAGGACACTCCCTGGCACTGCCTGGCCCAGGCAGAGGAGGGGATGAGATGTTTGAAAGCCAGAGAGCTCAGAGGGCAGAGTTGACCCAGCTGCCCTGGGTACCCAGACAAAGGCACAGGGATGGATGGATGCACTGACACGTGCAGAATTCCCCTCCGGGAATTCCACAAGGCAGCTTTTATATCTCCTACCATGAAAACCAGCCTTGCTTTAGGGAACACAGATACCAGATGATTAAAAAAAAAAAAAATAAAAAAAGTAAAATAACGTTGTCCTGGTGCCACGTCTGTGAACAGAACCCCAAACACAGACCCTCTCCCTCTCATTGCGTTTGACCACCCTGTGGATTCTTTGATTATATAATAAACCTTCAGAGGGCTTTATCCCAGAGTAGCTCCTAGGAATGCACTGCTGGAATTAGCAGTAAATATCACAGTGGTCTTGAGAAACAAGCAACAAGCTCAGCACCATCCTGTGACCCCTGAGAAGGGCCAGACTGACCCTCGAGTGATCACAGAGTGAAAGGAGAGACAAACAGCAGGAGTGCTGGGTACTCCCTCCCACCAAAACCCAACCAGATCTCATCTAAGGTCTCAGGTGGAAGCATCTCTGAAGCCTGAATAAATACACAGGATGCTCTCTGCCATCAGGAAAATATTAAAATCTCAGGGCAAAAAAGAAAGTTCTTTTTGTTTAGAAAAGACGGGGCAATGTAGGACCACAGAAACAAAGACAGGGGACTAGTTAAACATAAAATCAAGCAAAAGCAGACTTATTCCTGCTCCCATCTTTCAGCCCTGGCACTCCTGACTGCTCCCATGGCTGCCATTCCCCCTGGCGAGGTGACAGTCCCTCCACAGGGACAGGGAGCAGGCTCAGGGCTGGAATGAAGGTGCCAATTCCTCCCTGTGTGGAGCCTGCACAGCCCTGCCACAGCTGCAGGGCTCCTTTCCTGGCTCCCACTTGTTTGTTGATAGTAACAGCTACCAAGTGCCAGATGCTTTCCAGACACTGAGGAAGGGCAAATCCTTTCCCAGGGAGCTGCAGATTTGTTTGTATTTAACTCCTGTGTTAAAGGCAATAAATGGAGTAGACTCTGACCTCGAGCAGCTCCTGCACCAGGAGTTCCCTGTTGGTGCCCTGCCCGTTGACTGGCAAGGAAAGGCAGGAGGGCCAGGTTGTGGTGACCACAGCTAAACACTGCAAACCCCCTGTGCTTGGATTTTTAGAGTCATCTGACCATTCCTGGGCAGAGCGTGTGCCGGGCAAACCCGGCGGCTCCGGAACCACCGCGGATCCCGAGCTTCACCTGGAACCACCTCCCTCCTCACAGCAGGTGCCACATTCCCATCCCAGCCCCGCTCCCAGGCCACCCCAGCTCGGTGCCAAGCTCACCTTGGATGCAGAGCCCCTCGGTGCAGTTCTCTGACTCCTGGCCCAGCCCCTCGCAGAACTTGCCCCCGTTGCGGGGCGGGGGAGCGATGCACTCGCGGACCCTCAGGTGCTCACACTCGGGGCTGCACACAGACCACTCGCTCCACACCTCCCAGCTGCCATCCACTGCGAGGGGGGGAAGGAAAACCAGCATCAGCACCAGCACTGCTGTGGTTCCAGGTCCCACAGGAACGCTTGTTCCATGTCTCTCCCCCATAACCCAACGTTTAGTACACTGGAAAGCAAACTTCTCCCAGCTAGGGAACACTTTTAAGTGAAGTTCTTATCTTAGGTTTTTGTGCTTGTCTTCCTGGTGTTACCAAAATCAACTCCCCCTTTCCCACTCCCCCACCCACCCCCCCAGTTACAGGATTTCTCACTCTGAGCCAGTTGCTGGTTTGTTGTTGAGTGTTTTGTTGGTGTAAATCACAGTGTGGATGAGGAGCCACAGGTTCCTGTCAGTGCTGCTACAGCGGGCTCTGAGCTCCAGCCTGAGCAGGGCTGTGAGCATTTCCCCCTTCCTTCCTCTCAAAGCCCAGCTCTGCCCAGCACCAAAAGCCATCCCAGCCAATGCAAACCCCCCGTGGGGACTCACCGGGGCAGAGGGAGGTACAGGTGATTTTCTGCACAGACATGCCCTCACAGAAGGCCCCCCCGTTGAGGGGGGCAGGGTTGGTGCAGGTCCGGGAGCGTTTCTGCCAACCCCGACCGCAGCGGGCGTTGCAGTTGGACCACTCTGTCCACGACGACCACCCCCCGTTCACTGCGAAACAAAACCACAAAACGGGGCTCAGGCCGTGCCGGGGGGGGGGCAGGAGACACCCAGCAACAAATCCCAGCAGAGGGGAACTCCTCCTGACAGCCCCGGGATCCGGGGTGTTAAAGACACCGAGTTCTGCAGCAGGGAGAGCCCCGACACCCCCGTGCCCAGGGTGAGCCCTGGCACTGACCGTACACCACCACGGTGGCAGACATGCTCCTCCTCTTGGCCACGATGTTGGCAGCCATGCAGGTGTAGTTGCCCGAGTCCGAGAGCCGCGCCTGGCGGATGATGA
Source organism: Corapipo altera (assembly GCF_003945725.1). NCBI lineage: Eukaryota > Metazoa > Chordata > Aves > Passeriformes > Pipridae > Corapipo > Corapipo altera. The sequence continues at coordinate 190,550 of NW_020885001.1, read as the reverse complement.
GGTTGTGGTCGGCCCTGGTGTCGATGTTCTCGTCCAGGTTGGAGTCGATGGGCTCCTCGTTCTTCAGCCACTCCACCTGCACGGGGAAGGAGCAGAAGCAGAACCTGAAGGAGGCTCTCAAAACAAAAGCACCTGGGCTGATCACCTCATTAATCTTGTTAATACTTCCTTTGACTGGTAACTCAGAAAGGCTGATCTTTGCACAAAGAACACGGAGGAAAATCTCAAACAAGACAATAAGAAATACTTTTAAGCACTGCTCTTGGTGCACCGTGCTTTATATGGTCAAACAAGCAGACAACTGCCAGCTAAGGTTCATATTAGACTGGGATGGCACATAAGAAGTATTATTAATTCTACTTTTTTTGAGAAGAAACAGAGAGACACTGAACTGTCAGTAAAGAGACACTGAAGTGACACTACAGACAAAATTGCTTGACACCACAAACAGTGAAAGAGCCAAGTCATCATAACAGATTCCCAATTTCCATAAACATCCTTAAAACAGAGGCCATTAATGTTTGCTGTCATGGCACATAAACACCACGAGGTGCTGTGTATAATATATTTCAATGCATCTTCTCAAGTTCACCGACCAACACGTCTCTGAGCAGCCCCAGGAATCATCTGCAAGGCATTTCTCCACTTGAAACATTAAAAACAAATAGTTAAGGCATGGCAAGCTGCTCTTACAGAAGTGAAAAATTAAAAATAGAAGCAAAATCAACCAATTCTACTAAAAGACTGAAGACATGTGAGTTATTTTAATGGCTTTTCTGGACCTGAAGGAGTTTATGGCTGGGCCCTGGAGTCAAATACCCTTCTCAGCTCAGTTCAGATGAATAACCTTGTTTAGTAACTTGTGGAAGGACTTGGAAGTTCATGGTAATGAGCTTATGGATTCAGGAGCTACAGGCACTCATTAGCGCTCTGCTCTGCGCAGATGGTCTGCAATTTGTGGATTTTCCAGTTTATAAACAAAGCTGCAAAAGCTGACCAGCAAAGCCAATTACAGCCCGTGCCAGGCAGCAGGTTCCCCTTCCAGGAGCATCACTCGTGTGGGGTGGCTGGGACAGGAGGTGTGGGAGGGATGGATCCATCCCCCCGTGTCCTGGACCACGGCTGGAGACTCACCCAGGAAAGACTCTGGGGCTGGGGCACTTTATCCCACACCAGGACCATGGACTTAAACAGTTATTTGACACAGTTGGGTAAAAGAGTATCCAGCTCTGACTCCTTTCCCTGCCACTCCTTCCCCCAGCCAAGGGACACCTCCCCTGTGCCAACAGTGCCAAACCCTTCCCTGAGCAGCATCTCTTGGAGCATATTCCATTTTCCTCTGATCTGAGGCACAGAACAACCAAGAAATCTGTTTGCTGCTCAGTCTCCCTTCTGCAGTTAACTTTAATCCTAATTGTCCAAGGGGGTTTCAGCACAGAAATTAGGAATGCAATTTAAATTATGGAGCAGCCACGGGAGCATAAATCAAGTGACAGAAACTCGATGGTCGCGCTCAGAACCGAAAGCACTTTGTGTGCAAAGAAATGTTCAGAGCAACGACAAACATGTCCAGCACTCCCAGAGTTCACTGTGTCACGAGGGCATTGATGGATTTTGCATGTTGGCTCTGATCAGGGCAGGGATTTTGGGGACAGGAGGGTTCAGTGTCCCCGTTCCTGTCACTGTTCCAGGAGGGAGCACACACAGCTCTCCCGAGTTTACTGGGACTGAGAGGTTTGGGGAATGAAAAACACTGAAGCAAAGCCTTTAGAGGAATGATGATCACAGCAAAGGGAGAACATTCAACAGACAGAACATAAACACCAAAGTGTTGAGATGTGAGATCAAACCAGGGTTTGCTCTGGAGGACACACGGCGCCTTCTCCTTCTCATCCAGAGTGGGTGGCACTGCCAGCACTCCCCTCACTCAGCCTCCCCCTCCTTTGAAGAAAACCAGCCTTATTCCGAGCCATTCCCTGCCTTTGCCTCAGCAGGAGGGTGCTTTCAAAGATGGAGAACTAAGGGATGAACTTCTGGGATGAATGGATAAATTTAAAGGGCTCGTGGTGACAAAAGATGGGTGCCACCGGCAGGGATGTGACCTTTGGAAAAATCCAGCCCACACAAATACACACAAACCAAGCAAGGAAAACAAAGGTAACAAAGCATCTGCAATGTCTCCACACTGAAATGAGCAGCAGGGTCCTGAACTGCAGCCTCTGAAGAGCAGACTCAAAACTCATCAGCATTTAACTCCCCTCCCTTTGTCACCAGTGGAGGTCACACAGCTGCTTGTGACAGAATTATATCCTTTTCTTTTTAAGAATTAGTCCATCTGAAGATCTTAAATGTTTCTATATTGAATCAGACTTAAAACTTGCCATAATATACCATAAGTTTGTATAAAGATATCTGTTTTTTTTCCCTGAAATTCAATCTGCTCAGAATTAAAATCCCCCCATCGTTTCTTAGGAAGGCTAATCAGGGAATGATCTGCAAAGGCAGTGCAGGGGCAGATGGGGATTAACTCAGCCCCTCCGAGCTGGGTGGCAGCAGCAGCAGAATTAGCATAATCAGAAATTTGTTCCAATTACAGAAAGCAATTATCAAAGACCAGCTTACAGCACTATCAAAGTAAGATCAGCTAATACCCCACATCCCACGTAGATTACAATGGGTGTCAGAGAACTCTTCTTCTCCAAAAATAAACCCCATCCCACCTCAGCCATGCCTCTGTCTCCTGGCACAGGTTAAAGCTCTGCCCATCTCAGGGGTGACAGTCGTGGCCTCCATGAGAACAGAATGTTACACCCCAAAATCTGGGCTGCTTTGGAGCCCCATGGTGAGACCACAGGAGCATTTTTTTCCCCTCAGACCAGCACAGTGTTGGCCTTTCCACAGGCAGGCATCAGCCATGAAATTCCAGGAGCAAAATGACCCAACTTCCAGAGGAGGAAACAACACTCCCCTGGCTGGGAATCACTGCTGCTCTGCCAGGTTTGAGGGAGGCTGCACAGCTGGTAAACCTCCTGTAAGACTAAAGAATATTCCTATTTGCAGCAGCAGAAATTACTTTTGCTTGGCTGGTTTTAATACCAAACTTATCTGAGTTATTTATTTTAACATTTATTATTTAAACCTTGAAGATGAGAGCAGGTCAGAGAGCAGGTATGGCTCTGAAATGGTTTGATGCACTAATTCTTCATCAGCTGCTCAGTGTGATTCAAACATCCCAGGGCCTGGCTGCACAGGACTCAATTTCTGGTTCTTTCTGGTGATCTCATTTGAGGATACAAACCCACCAGCAGCAAATACAGCCCTCAGCTCTTGTGGGCACACGTGATAATTTGGCAGGTCAGAAGACAAAAGACCTCAGTGCCCCTGTTTCTGGCTTATCCTCTCCTGCCCTTTAAACACAACATCTGACTTTCTCGTGTGGTCAATCCCCAGAGTACATATATATCAAAGATAATATAGTTAGAATGTCAGCTCCTCTTCAAGAGACAATCAATTGCTCTCTCCATGCAAGATAAACACTTCAGGATCTGGAGATGGGAAAGGTCAACACCTGACTCACGACAACACAAAGGTTTCTTGTAGCATCGTCAAGATCCCGGTTTTAAACAGTCTCCCTCTCAGCTGGAAAAGCAGCAAACACCTCCTTACCTCCCTCTCTCAGACCTAGCAGGATACTCCTGCCCCTAAAAAATCAAGCTGGAGAAGCCTTGCTTAGTGTTACAGCTGGGCTGGGTGAGGATGGGCAGGGCACTGCCCCAGGGCCAGGGATGCATTAAAGGGCAGAATCTTTGTTCCTTTTATCTTCCTTTCATCCCCAAGACTCAAACAAGCAGCACTAAATCACTGTGGGAGTTTAACACAAAACAAAGGCCAGTTTGGTGGATACAAACATCCCCTTTGTGATCCCATCCTTGTTTCACCAACACAATCAGCCCCCATCCATCTCCCAGCCCAGCGCTGCAGACACGGGAAGCAGGTGAGCTGTACCTGCTGCATCCCTCAGATTAATCCACCCAGGGAACACTGCTCCCCAATCATTTAATCACAGTGCTGTCACACTGGGCTGGTAAGCATATTTTTCCTTCATTAGATTGAATGTATAATCTCATTACACAAATCTGACATGCTGACTAACTCATAAATCAGCCCGGGCTGCTCCTGGCCGTGCTGGGGGAAGCTCAGAGGAACGTTTGCTTTGAAGGGATGTACTTGGTTGTTGCAAGAGGGATCATCTGAAAACTTGAGTGCTGCTAATACCCATTTTCTGTGCTATTATCTCCCTTTATGTGGCTGCACAAACCCCCACCAGCAAGGGAAGCCACGAGAGAAGATCCTCACTGGTGGCAGCTCCAGGGCACGGCTCATCCTCTGAGCTCTGCCCACTCTGTGCTGTTTGTGTGCTCTGGAACCCCAACCAAACGTTCCTAGGGATGGAAAACCCAGAGAAGGGAACACAGGCTGACATGGGAGGGGGTGAGTCAAAATGAAATCAGAATCAGGATAATGGGAGAGGTGACAGCCTGGATGTGGGTATCAATTTATAGTGGGAAAGGTGGGCAAGGAGCTGACTCAGACAGGCTATTTTAAATCACTGCAATGAAGATCCACTGCTAAATATGCCACTGCTAATGGTACATTGTCTGATTGTTAAAGATATCATCAGATCCCAGAGAAGTTTGCCCTTATTCCTATTTTTGGAGGAATCGGTGTCTGACATTAAGTGGTTTTTATGGCCATGCACAAACAATGAATGAATCAGCACTAATGAACCCAAAGGTCATTAGGTGGGCTTGGCTGGGAGCTTTGCAGGGGGGCAGTGCACACACAGGACCTGGCTCCAGCTATTTTATGGTAAATAGCAATAAATGATGCTGGTGAGGCTCAAACCCTGCAAAGCCCAGCAATGGAGGGGGAGCAGCTGAGCCTCAACTGCAGCTTCTCTGTGTCTGAATAACTCAACCCAAGGGTGTGGAGTGACCCCCAGGTCTCATCCTAAGACAGGCAGTGCACACTGGATGTTTCCTGTGGATCAGGAATTTCCCTGTGGATTAGGATGGGCAGAAACAAAGATCCCAAGGCAGGGAAGGTGCTCCCGGTGCCACATCACTGAGGTTTTCACTGCTTTCAATGCCCAGACATTTAGAAAGTAATGAAAAGTGCTGTTGACATTGAAAAAAGAGCCCTTTTTAGATAAGATTATTGGCACTGCTGTTTGCAGTGTTTAACCAACGTGGCATCCTGATAGGCAGAACCACATCCATGGGAAATCCCTGGAGATAAGAAAATCATCACAGGCAGCTCTGCAGTAATTGAAACCAAAGCCTGTTCTGCCATCACAGCAAACAAGGCTGTGATTTGACTGATCTCAAGAGCTCTGGTGGATCTTTAAGACACGATGTTGCTCTTTTTCGTTAGCAGCCCTTCAGATATGATAATTTCAAGAGAGTAATTGGGAGCTCTCACCAACAGAAACATCCTTTAGATCCATCAGTGACTCACGGGTTTGTGCATATTGGAAAGAGCAATTAACCACAAACTCTGTGTTTAAAGAAATACATTGTTAGTTAACAAATGTGTAACATTTACGTTGTGTCACTGAAAACTAAACTCAACAGAACACCAGATTCACAACTTAGTGGTTTTCCTAAAGCTGTTTGCACTGATGCTCCTCCAAATCGTTCAGTCAAAACCTACATCACAGTGAAGTCTCCAAATCCTTGTAGGACCCTCTCACACAATTATCTGCATAATTATAAACATAATGATAAAGTCTCATAACTTATCCTTTCATGTTCAAGCATTCGAAATTAAGCACATTTCTGAAAGCAGGACCAGAAAAATACACAGCACTGCAAAGCAGCACATCAAACCCAGAAAAGCCCCAAAGCACACGTCTGTATAAAAAGGAATTATCTATTCAGGGGAACTACAAAGTTATCTCCCTTCTTTTTTCTTTTCATTTCAGCAATCTAATTCAGAAGTGCTTTGCTCCAGCGTTTCTATTCCATGACCTCGGTACCCCCCTGGCTGTATTGATTTATTCACAACAAGTCAAATCTCAGAAGGAAAACAAACATTTTTTTTTTTGCTGCTGGAAGAAAACAGCGTCCACAGTTCCCTTGTCTGCCTGGAAGGCAGCACGTGCCCTCACTGTGGAGAGAGCATCCGAGGGGTGCTGCCCAAAAAAGGGCACCTGAGCAGGGACTGAAACGCTCTCAAGAGCTGCAAAATGCACAGAGTCAGCAGAAGAGGCACCTGGACTGCTGCAGATGTTCCCAGCTTTTATTTAAATAATGAAATAATTATTTAAAATAATTTTAAATTATGAAATAATTTAAAAAAAAAAAAAAAAAAAGGGGATCGTAACGAAGCAAAAATAAAAAAATAAAGCTCACCATGAACCTGAGCTGCACAACCAGCTCCCCCAGCTCATGGAACTGCAGGTCTGTGCAACCTGCATATTGAGCAATGGTTCTACAGAGTAGTCCCAGGTCAAACCACACAGCTTCAGCTGAGCAGAAGTTCTGCAGAATGAAGAGACCTGTTACCAGGTCACCACATTCCGGGGGGTCAGTCCAGCCCAGCAGGTCCTGTGTCACCCTTACCTGCAGAGTTCTCAATCTCTGCCAGACCCAAAACCATGACAATTATGAGATTGCTCTTAAAAGCAGCTAAAAACCCCTAAATCTAACTAACAGATAAATCACAGCTGAGACACCCTGCACAGAGCCCGGCTGGGGCTGGAAAGTGAAACGTCTTCAGTGAGAAATGAAACCCATTTATTGCACTTGGAGCTAATACCCCTTAAAAGTAAAGCAAATATTGCTATTCCAGACACAAGAGCCGAGCTCTGTGAGCACCTGTACAAATGCAGGCTGTTTGCATTTAGCAATCACCCTCTGCTGTCTGGGAGCAGAGCAGGATTCATTGCAGGCCATAACTCAGAGCCTGTTTTACTGCAGCCCCATTATCCTCCACCTCCCATTTCGGTGTGTGCAGGCCCCATAAATACCCAAACCCATGTAAAACAGGCTCTCACCACTCTTGGAATACTTGCAGCTTTTGAATTTTATGTGGGTTTCGCATTTTGTTGATGTGCCTGCAATGGAATATGCACTGCCCAGAAGAGAAATGATTTTACATTTCCATTAAAGACTCCAGTGGTAAATAAACCCTTGGAACTCAGGCAGATATTCCTGGGAACATCTACAGCAGTCCATTAAAACGTCAAAATCTGTGTTAAACATTTGAAAAAATAGCACTGGATACAACACATTTAAATCTTAAATATATGCATATATTATGTGATAAAGATATTTTAGAGTATTCCACAAACCTCTGCAGAGCACTCAACAGTAATAGTTCAGTAACAGTAAACTATCAGTAATAGTTTAGCACAACAGCTGTCCTTTTATTGTGAAAAAAATGAAAACCACAAACCCACAACAAAAAAAACCCAAAAAACCCCAAGCAAACAAAAAAAACCCAAACCCCACAAGAAAACCCCACCCCAACAAAAGCAGGCAGGAGGTGCAGGAAGAGCTCAGGTATGAGCTACTCAGAGACCTCGTCTCGGAGAGTATTTATTCATAAGAAAGGATTTAGGATGATTTTTAAGGTCAGCTTCTGCTCAGATTGGCTCCCCCAGCTCATCCCACATTCCACCCCACCCTGCAGGTCTCACCTCAGACACCTCAGCATCGTCCTGGCAAAGAGAAGCAGAGTCCAGCAAGCTCAAGGTGTGCTCTGGGTTTGTTTCTTTGAAAGCCTGAGGTTTATAAACACTTTGCTATCATTGGCACTTCAGCACCAAGGCAGTGACATTTCTAAGGGACAGGACAGGGCAGTGGGGACAGGATTTATTAACCCACCCCAGGGCAGCTCCAGCCCCACTTCACAGGACTATCAGTCTCTCACCTTCTCCACATTTAAGACACACCAAGGTCACACCAAACCCAGGGCTCAGGAAGGTGCCACAAACTCCTCCTGCTGCTGAATTTCAGAGCAGGACGTGGCAGCTCCCTGTCCAACTGAAGAAACATTTAAAAACCTGATTACCAAGTGCACTGAATTAAACAGGAGCAGCCCCTGACAGCTGGAGGGATCCAAAGCCCTTTTGGCACTGAGGGAAGAGCAGCAGTGATGTTCCTCCAGCAGATCACAACACCTGGCTGAGGGATTACCAGCTACAACAGGAAGAGCTTTTTTTTTTGCTCCTGTACCAAAAAGAATTAATATTTCACTCTCTGAAGCAATAATAAGGGAGAACACACAGAACAGAGATTATCCCAGACCTCATTAAATGGGCATTGCCTATTTTCCAGGTTCCAGCTGGTTTGACAACAGCCAGGGAGCAAAACCAGGACTGAAGGAACCAGGCAGGGAGAGGGAACTGCCAGCAGTGAACCAGAGAGGGTGGGGTGATTTATTCTGTTTGCTGACTGCTGCAGGATCTGTTAAGCCCCGTTGATTCCCCCTGAGCTGGTCAGAGCTGCACAAAGTGACAGAACTGAGGTGCCCCCCGTCCCTCCCTGCTCCACTCTGAGGGGAAACGGTCCTGTCACAGCTCCAGCTCAGCTCAGTGAGTTCTTAAAACCAACAGGAAGAAAAATACCCTTTGGCAGGAGCAGAGGGAAGCACTGAGGGGTGATTAGGGTTCCCAACCTGCCAGCATTATGGATCTGAAATCCCACCAAAGCTGCTTTAGACAGCCAGAGTAATGGGTCTGAGCAGCACTGGATCGTGGTGA
>NW_020885001.1:131852-181773 GCF_003945725.1 Corapipo altera | reverse complement strand
CAGAGAGCCTTGACTTCTTCAGAGAAGAGTTATTTAAAGGCAGAGTGAGGAGCAAGCACTACACAGAAAGGAGGAGAGCTGAAGATGCTGACACTCAGCACATACAGAGGCAGCAACAAGCTTGTCAAGCACTGCAAAAAGGAGGATCTATTATGTTTTATGCCTCCCCCCCAAAAAAAAAAAAAATGAAGAGTTTCAAGAAGCTGAAGAGAGCACAGACTGGAGAAAACCTATTTAAAGGAAGACCAGAAGGTCAACTGAGAAGATAAGGGATGCATATGCCAGGAAATTCCCTTGAGGAGACTTATAGGAGAAAAGAAACAAGAGGTCTTATTCTGTATTGTGCAGAAAATGGAGCAGTGCCCATAAAAAGATCAGAATTCCATGAACAGGAAGGCAAATCCATCCATCCATCCATCCATCCATCCCTCCCCCCTGCTGACTGACCCCTGTGCTGAGCTCTGCCTGCAGGGGATCAGGGTTTGGGTGACCCCAGGCTGGACCCCACAACTGCCTCCTTCCAGGACTGGGATGAACGAAGAGGAAAATGCCCAAGAACTTGGGGAGCAAACAGAGAGTGCCCTGAGCTCTGCTGGGCACCCCCTCCCACCTTCTCTGTGTTTCCAGCAGGCTGAGCTGGGGGAGCTCCAGTTTCCACCTCCCATCCCCGGGGCTGCACTGAGCCCCACACAGGACCTGAACCCCGGCCAAGGCCGAGCACAGAGTGTGTTTTATGCCAGGCTGCAGGTCAAGGATGTGCTCTAAAAATCATCTAAAAGCAGCTTCCCTGGTGCTGAGCCCCAGGAGTGCCCCGTGAGGAACTGCTGTGTCTGCTGGGAACGTGCAGGGCAATGAACTGAACCTGCAGGGCCTCGATAAACACGGGCAGAGCAGGAAACCAGCACAACCCCGGGGTGAGCAACACTCCACCTCAATAACACACTGCACTTGTCTGAGCTGTGTAAAGGCTCCTCTGCAGCAACAGGATCTGTGTGAAGGGAGGGAACTGCCAAGGGAGAGCAGCAGACGATGCACCTCGAGGAACACATCGTGTGTCGTGTCCCTGTCAAACATGCTGCTGTAAAAACATCCCTCTAATGGACAAGCTGCTCTTCCCTTCACGGATTTCTGCAGGGTGTTCCCCAAACCACGGGCTGTGTGTGATGGGCAGGGTCAGCCCTGCTGAGGAGTCACAGATCCTCAAGGTGTGGCTCCAGCAAACCCAACATTCAGCTCCACATTTTCTGGGGGAACTCAGCCCTCCCTTCCCTCTCATCCTCATCCTGCCAGTGAAGAGCAGAACCCCTTCCCCTGAAACAGTCCCAGCAATGCAGGGGGGGCTCAGAGAGCCCAGCCCGAGTCCCCCCCTGGCAGCACAACCACGCCCAGAGCAGGGGGATCCCTCTGGGAGCTCAGCTCATCCCAGGAGGATCCCTCACTGCTCCCCAGGGCACACAGGGAGCCAAAGGAGGCCTCTGCTGCACACAATTAATAAACATCTCCGTGGGGAGAAGCTGCTGGGGGACCGAGAGCCAGAACTGACTCTTCCCCAGGCCAACTCCACATCAATAGTGAGAGGAATGGCTCTGGTCCCACAGAGCCCGTGCCAGCAGAGACTCTGTTAGATTTGAATCAACACTTGCCACAGCAGGGGATTTTCAGCTGTTCTATTTAAATGCTGAATTTTCTTTTTTATTTCGATGCTTAACTCATAAAAACTGAATTTATTTGGGTTGGGTGCTGATGCCTGCAAGCACAGCTGCTCACCAGCTCTCTCTGCTTGCTATGTAAATGCATGAGAAGAGGATTCAAAACCTTTTTTGTCTGCCCAGCACGAGGATTTGGGCTTTCTTTCTCTCTTAGTGCTGTAAGTGATGCACCCAGAGAGCCCCAAACTCCCAGTACCCTCCCAAGGCAGAGGTGTGCACAATGGTCTTGTATTCTCATCTCCAGAATTAAACCCCTGCTGCTCCCTGTTTGTAATCCCTGGATTGTTTGCTTTCACTGGCATGTTATTCAGCTTAAAGACTATTTACTAAACTGAGCCGTGGGGGCAGAGCAGCCACGGTGTCACAGGAGCTTCCAATTCCTGGGAAATTCACTGACCCACGCCAAGTTTTAAGCCATTGACACTTTAAAATCATTTAAACTACGGATCCAGACCTTTAATGCATCCTCTCCTAACTCTCTTTATACCTCCTGTGTGCAGAAATGAACACATTTAAGCAGATTTAATCTGGGTGTTCTCATTGCTGCTGGTGAGGAGATGTGAGAGCCTCACTCCTCTTGAGTTTTGTTTCTCTCAACAAAACTTCATCAGGAGGAATTCTCTGCAGAGAATCACCTCCCTGGGAGGGCTGATCTCCATCCCTGTGTCCTCCCACCCCACAAATAACTGACTCCATTAAAGGATCAGCCCTGAGAGGCACCACTGGCCTGTGCTGACACCTCGGGGGGCTCAGAGCTGGCCCCCAGTGCTGCTGCTCAGCTAAAAACCTTCTCCTGCCCAAAGGCACAGCGAGGGCATGGACACACCTGGGAAATGCTGATGGGTTTGAAAACAGCACCTCTGCCCCCCCCAAGGACTGCTGAGAGCCCCTCACTGGGCTTCAGACAAGCAGTGGCTAAAATCACCAGGTGAGAGTGACTGAAGATGTGGAAAGGAACAGTGGGAAAGAAAAGTTTCTCCCTCCTGGGGAGGTAATTCCAAGGAAACTGTGTCAGCCATCCCTAGGAAATATCCCTGCCTTCCACTTCTTCAGGACTAATGACAGGAATTTTCAGATTAAGCCATGGGGTAGATGAAGAACATTCACTTTCAGTGTTTCCAGCCTCAGGTTTAAGAAATCTTCAGCTCCCCCAAGATCCAGAAAAACAATTCCAGGCACGAAGATTTATACCCTTGGCAGTGGGGCAGGTTCACATGAACAACTGGGCTGAACTGAGGTTCCACTCCAGTTTTAGGTTCCCCTGTCCCAGCCCTTCCCAGCCTCTGCCAGGAATACCTGGATTAACAAGGGATGGTGGCAAACACAGGGAATGGGTTTGGGTTTTGGGGAAACAACATTCCTGAGCTCATACACTTGATGGAATAATCCAACCCTTCCCAAGGGACTCAGACACACTGGGAACACAGGAGGGGCTGGAATCTGGGATCCCTTTGTTTTCAGTTCCCATTTCCAGGCCCGTGCCCAGTGTGGATTAAACAAACAAACAACCACAACCCACAATTAGCATCCACTTTGCATCTAATGAAACACAAGACAAGCTCCTTTGTCCAGAGTTATTTCAAGCCTTGTGTTTTCATCCAGGGCTCCATCCAAACTCTAATGAAATAAATTCCTGGCTCAGAACCAGGGGGTTTGTTGCCAGCACTGGGGTTGAAACCTCCTGCACTTCTGAGCACCCCCAGAACAATCCCTGAGTGGGGTTTGGGGCTGTCTCAGCCCTTTCTCACCCCTGGGTTTAACAGGGCAGGTTGTCCTTTCACTGGAAGGTACCAGCAGAGTTTAGAACCTCGAGCTCAGTGTCCCAGCCCAGAGCCAGGACTGGTTTAACCTGGACCCACTGAATTATTTCCAGCAGCCTCTTTACCTTGATGGGCCCAGAATTAGCCTGAGCCTTTATGGGAAATGTTATTGGCCAAAGCAAATATGACCTGGTGAGATTTACAGGCTTTATTAGCAGCAATAACAAGTTTACTGTCAACATCAGTATGTCAGGGTTTATTGGGAACTCCACCATTTTTATCTGCAGAAAGCAATTAAAATATCACTCTTCCATCGGATATAATTCCCAACTTCCACAGAAGACAGAGCCCCTGTTTATCTGGGGAGTGTAAAGCTGTGTAGTTCAACAAATCCTGAAATTCTCAGTGAAACTCAAACAGACCAAGGATGTTTAGGCACCTCTGGAAGTTTGTTTTGTCTACGAAACAGATCCATTTACCAGAGCACACATTCTGTAATTCTGGCAATTCTCTGTAACACAACATCCACTTTTCCAGAAACACTAAACACAAGTAAAAATAACACAGCTGAGGGGAAGGTGGGAGCAGAAACCTGAATGCCAGGGTACAGCACATCAGAAACCTGGACACAAATTCATCCTCATTTCCAACTCACTTTCCTCTGGGGCTGTACCATTTCCACCTCACTGGCAGTGCCTTTGCACCCCTTTCTGCTGCATTTCTCCTCTTTATTTTCAGTGACATCTGCCCAACACTCTCCTCCTTGGCTAAGAGACACACATTTCTCTGGAGTTTATTTTCTCTTGCTCCTATTGTTCCCTCAATTAGAACAAACCCCAGTGATGGTGGAAATAAGGGGCAAAAATAACTTCTGAGCGAACCTATTTGTCTTCCTCAGAAGCTGTTGAAGAGCCTGCAGAGTGCAATTAGAAACACAATGTTTTCTTGTTGTTTTTAAAGCCTCTGTAGCAGATTTTTAACCACGACCCACTTAGAACATCTCCCTGCCAGAACAGCCTGGCCGTGGCCATTTTAAGGCATCCCCATTAGTTTCCTGTTAAGATTCAACTCCCATGACAAAAAACATGTTTAAAGCTAAGCAAAAACCCACCAAATTATTCTCTGCAGCAGATTTTCCCTTCTCCAGCAACAATTCATCATAATATTTTTAGGTTTGCCTTTTCCCTTTGGTTTTTTTTTTTTACTTTTCAAGGAGAAAAGCAACCCCTGAGAAAACGAGCCGAAAAATCTGTTTTCGGTTCGGAAGCACGAAAACACCAGAGATTGTCTCAAAACCTGGATTTCTCAGCAAACTCTCCCGGGTTTGGGTAGAGAGCTGAGCCCTTCTGCTCCTCCCCTGTCCCCCCCAAAGCCTCACCTCGGCCGCAGGGACCCCCTCAGGGGGTCGGCAGTGCAGGACAATCATCCCCTCGATGGGAACCTCCTTCCCCTGCGGGTCCTGCTCAAAGTTCTTCCTCAGATCTGCAGGATTTAAAGCAGGAACTCGTCAGAATCCATCACCCCTCCAAAGGACACTCCTGCCCCGAGAGCCCTGTGCTGGCTGCAGGGTGAGCCTGTCCTCAGATAACCAAGTGTTCCTAATTCCTGCCCAGATCCCATCACCTCTAGCTGTGTTCCCATTTCTCCACCTTTCCAAACCCACCCGAGTGCAGACACCACCCGTGCCAGAACCCCCCTCCCCGTGTTCCAGCTGGGCCTGAAATCCCAGTGTGGCTCCACCTGCTCCTGCTCACTCCGAGCTGGACTCAAATTGTCATTTTGGGGGGTTGGGAAATCACAGAGCGGAGAAAAGTCAATAAAAATTCAATTCAGATAAAGGCCCTTTGCAGCTCAGCAGTGCAGGGGAATTATTAGCTCAGTGTTATGACAGTTAATGCAGTGAAATAAAAAATTGAATTTAGAGCTATTTAGACATTCAAACAGAATCAGCCAGCAACAAAAAAAAAAATAATCTGCCATTTGTAAAATGGAGGAGTTGTCACATTGTCCTTTTTACTTCTCTCAGATGTTTACTTCGTCCTGTTAAATGTTTATCTTGTTAAAAGACACCATTTTAGATTTATCAAGAATTGCTGGAACACCACCTGGGAGGTTACCCTTCAGAGTTTCTCATTTGGACCTCCCCAGCCTTCTCCTGCTGCCCTCACCTCCTCCCAGGAACCATTTCTCCCTCCTGTTGCCTCATTTCCTAGGACTGGAAAGGGAAGACCTGGGGTGGTGATTTAAAGGAAAAGGGTTCACAGTGGTTTGGGGGGAGCAATTCCCTGAATTCTCTGCCTGGCAAAGAGGGGCTTCAGGCTCTGATTCTGTTAGAAAACCATCACAGATCTAATTGCAAGGTCCAAATTGGATGAGGCTCTGAGTAGCTCCACAGTCTCACAGCCACAATTGCATTTGGGTTCTGTCTCTCTTCTGTCCCTCTGGCTATGGGGGCATTTATTGCATTGTCCTCTTCTGCACCTTTCCAGCAGTGATGGGCTGGTTGTGAGTTATGAGCCCACACTCCCTGTCACACACGTGGGGACAGAGATAAGCCCAGTCTGGGCACTGAACATCAGCTCTGGAGCTAAAGAAGTGCAACATTACCCACCTTGCCTGGGAATTATTTCATTCTCTTCAGCAGTGCTTCCATAAACGTCTCCATGAGCAGCACTGAACATTATTTGTTTCCAAGCACTGTGAGCTCAGCCCAGGGAGAACGAGCAGAGCTCCTGTGGCACCTGAGCTCTGCCGGGGATGTGCTCAATCCTCAGAGAAAGGAGGGAGGAGATTTTTCCCTCTCCTGACACCTGTCACCTCCTGGGATATTCCCAGGGTGTCTCCCAGCGAGGGCTGCTGTGGACAGCAGTGCCTGAGGAGCTGGCTGGTGGTGTCTGACCCCAGGAAAGAAGCTTCCCCCAGCCCAGCCCAGCCCAGCCCAGCAGAGCTGTCACTCACACGCGATGCGCACGGACGCCTTCCTGCTCTTGGAGGTGCCCAGGTGGCTCCAGGCCACGCACTGGCACCAGTAATCCTCTGGGCCATGGAAATCCTCCACCTGCTGCCTCGTGACGTTGATGAAAACCTCCCGGACCTTCAGCCCTGCGGGGAGAGAGGCACAGAGTCAGCAGGGACGGGGATCGGGCAGAGTCACCCAAAGCTTCCCTCTTAACTGGTAGGTTTCCATTTTTAATCAAGGCGAAGCTTTAATTACTCTGACAACAATATATTGCCACTAATTAAGTTCTGTAAGATGAGTAGGTATGTGAACTACCCACTGTGGTATCTGCAAGCACAGAACAACCCCCCTCAGAAACCTCCTCTCTGGTGCCTTCCTCGCCCAGAATGTTTATCTGGAGCTTCACAAGACACAATAAAACTCTTTTGATCTGACATCTCCTTGAAAACCCTTCTCAAGCACAGGTGAAGCTCAGCACTGGGGCCCTTCAGACCAGGAGCATTTGCTTCAGCCAAAGCCTGATGGTAAATTCAAGCCCTCAAGAAGCCTCCTAAACCTGACAGCTCATCTTACACACCAGGTCTGCAACCACTTCTGTGTGACAACCTTGGGAGGGGAAACATAACCCAAATCTGGGCTCAGAGGCATTAGGAATCATTTGAAAGAGTCAGAAAGACATTAAAAAAAAATAGAAAACATTCATGCCTTGTACTTCCTTCTTTTCCTCCTGTGCAGTCCCAAGACACTCATTTCCCCTTCACTGGAAATGAAGGAAAACTCGATCCTAAAGTATTTCATGCCTGTGAAGTTTATAAAGCAGCAAGAATTCTAAGCCTGAACTCCATAAAAATTGGCTTCCACTTAATCTCAGGCATCATTAACAGCTGGGCATTCACTCCTCAAAGGCACTGGGAAGTCAATGTGCTCCTCTGGCAAAGAGCAGAGATGGCAAAAAGCACTGGGGGTGCTCCAGAGAGGGGCAGGGATGGTCAGACAAGCTTAAATACCACTCAACACATACAAAAATACAAAATATTCGCCATTTTTCCAGCAACAGGCAAAGGGGATTTTTACTTCTCTTCATTTAGCCTGTTTGGCTTCACACCAACACCCAGAGACACCGACAAACCTGTGACAGCTGCCCCAGCTGCCTCAGGAATCACTTTAGTCACTCAAATATTTATTCCCCCTCTAATAAGCAAACAGAGGTTTCCGGGTTGTTTTTATTTACGTTTCGTTTTCCCCCTGTCGGTGCCGTTTTTAACAGAGCTGTTCACAAACACTCCTGTTGTTTTCTGACTGGTGACAACAAACCCTCGGGGAAACAAACCCGGCCCTTGGAAACAGCAGCTCTGCCAGAGACCCCTCCCTGCTGCCACTGCCACGAGGATGCCCCGTTTCCCCAGCCCAGCTGCCCTGCCAGGGATAAATCCCAGGATCAGAGCATTTTACAGTGATCTGGAAAGGTTTAGGGTTAGACAAGCCAGGGTGAGTTCCCCTGGAGAGCACCTGAGTGCTGGTGACCCACCCAGCAGGTGGAGGTTTGGCATCCCAGCCCCCCCCCGGGCTGTGGGACACGGAGAGACATCCATGAATGACATCCATGGCACCTCTTGCTCCCCACCTTTGGCAAATCAAACCACGAGGGATCTCAGTCAGAGCTGTGCAGCACCAGAGCCCCCAAATCCACACTGTCCAACCAGGTCACACCCCATCGACTCAAAGGCTTCAACAAGGATGAGAAGTGATGAAGTCCTTGACAAAGTGACCTTTCCAGGCTGGTCTGGCTCCACCAGGAATCACTCACCCAACACTCCAGAGCTCCATATCCCTCTGTCTCTGCAGCCTGGGTGTCTGTGCTGCCTGCAAATGCTTGGATTGATGATCTCACAGCTCTTTTCCAAGCTTAGTGATCCTGTGGCAAACACAGCTCAGCCTCTTACTGGACCCAAACATCTCCAGCCATCCTCCCACCCCACCATCAGCTGGTTCCCAGCAGGACCTCTGAGGAGCATCTTCCTGGGGATGAACTGCAGCCCTGCTGACCCCCCTGGGACCCCGAGGGCTCTGACCCCTCCACCCCTGAGCCCCTCTGGGCATTTGGGGAAGCAGCAAACAAAGGTCTGAGAGCAGGTTCCTGGTGCATCCAGGCTGACAGTGACAGAACTGCTGACACCAACCCCAAAAAGTCGTCACCCCCTGATGATGAATTTTCGAGAAGCAGGAGCCGTTTCTTGGCTCGTGGGCACTGCACATTTCTGGGCAGGCGTCAGTGAATTCAGGCATTTACAGCTCTGGATTTATTAAGGCAGAATATTCTCCTGCCCAGCTCTTCCTCTCACTGACATGGTGTTTAATTAGTCTATAAATCAGCCCACATTTAATGTGGCAAACAAACAGCACATGATTTTGGGGAGCTGGTGGATCAGCGTTTTGAGAATGGGCCAGGTAGGATTTCAGGTCTTTTTAAAGGTCTCCCAGGTTACCCATAGACAAAATAAATGCATCCAAAACAGCAGAATCTCAAAATTGTTGGGGCTGGATGGGGCCTCTGGAGAACATCGAGTCTTTGGGGAAAGTTATCTTTTGTTTATGGAGAAAGCAGAGCTATTTTCATTTGTTTTAGAAACAACTACAGAAAGCAAACCTATTGGGAGGAGAGGAATATTCTTCATTTTTCATCCCTGTGTTTCACCAGCAAACACATTCACCTCCCCTCCTGCATCTTGAGAAACACCAGAAAAATTGTTCCTGGGAAATGACACCGAATGAAAAATCCATGCAAATAAAACCAGGCACATCATAAACAAGAGCAACATTTTACCTGTGACTTGAATAACTCTAATAAGCACTGCAAGTCCAACCCTTTAAATTATTGTGCAAATTATAACCATCATCTTTTGTTTTACAGTACAGCCGTACAGAATATGAAATTATGGCTGTGGCACTGATATGCTAATGAGCTTTCTGCTCTGCTGGATGGTTTAGCTGCAGATAGACTAATGCTGGCAGCAGATGAATAATTGCTCTCCATGTACTAAACACAACAGAGCTGCAGAGAACTTCAGCATTTGTCAGCTTTATTTGTTTAAATGAGGAAAACACTGACAGCAGTTATTGCTGTAATCCTTTTAGTTATCAGACAAGAAAACTCGAGTTACTCCAGGCAGGGCTGATGCTCTGGTGAAACCAGAACTGGAGGGTTTGCAAAGGGTTTGAAGTGCATGGGCAGTGCTCAGGCAGGGAAAAGAAAGCAGGAGGAAATGAATCAAACTGCAATTATTATTCTTTTATCACGGCAGCATCTCCAAGCTCAAGCTCTCACTTGATGAGCCAGAGAAGAGAGACAGCAAAGCCCCTGCTCTGCCACGTTCAGGGAATAAACAGGGGAGGCAGATCCAGAGCAGCAAATGCACAACAGAGCCACTCAGAGCAAACCCTTCCAGACATTCCCAGGACATTCCCAGGCAGGCAGCACAAGGCACGGCCCAGAACTACAAAATCCCTTCCTCTCCTGCTGTTCCTCCCTTTCAGGTTCCCGGTGACTCCTGTGCTACCCTGAAATATTTATTTCCCCTCCCATAAAAACAAAACCATGGAAAACTGGGTTCTGTTCATCACGATGACAAACAAACCCCCCCCAGTTGTGTGTCCCCCCCCGGCCCCTGTGCAGAGCTGGGGGACATCCAGCAGGACACGGTGCCTGCAGGTCCCACTGCCAACAGCTCCTGGCAGGAGTTTACAGAGATGCCAAGACACATTTCTCTCACTCAGCGCTGAATTTCCCCTTGTTTGGGTTTCTTGCTGCTATTTTTCACCACTTCTACACCTCCCCTCAGAATCTGAGCCCCGCACAAACAGTGGAAGGGTGGGGAGGGACAGATCCTTTTGCTGCAGTGCAGCCTCCCCTCAGCGAGGCACCAGAACCCCCCTGCAACCAAAAGCACCGTTTTTGGCCCCAGTCCCAGTGCAGTTTTTCCAGATGGAGCTCACACAGCACACAGAACACTGTGTGTGCCTGGGAACAGACATGTTTATGCCCCAGATTCGACTCCAGAAAGGAGAGCACTGCCAGGACACACATTCATTCCAAAAAACCCAGGAGTCTGCTGCTCACTGAGGGCTGAGCTCCAGAATAATTCATGGCCATGGATCCATCCTGGTGAGAGAAGAGCCATGTCTGTCCCTCAGCACTGCCCTGCACGTTGCCTTTACCCCCATTTCTGTGTCCCAAGGACCGTTCAGGCAGTTTTGGGAACTCCCAGACCCTGCCCTGTCTGCACCACACTTGTTTTTAGAGACCAACCCTCCATCCCTGGGCTGAACCCAAACCTGCACCACTCCTGTGGTCTCGTAGAAGGTGTCCCTGCAGGGGTGGGAACGAGATGGGCTTTAAGGTCCTTCCAACCCAACCCATTCTGTGGTTCCCAGCCCCCCTTTGCTCAGCCTGTGCCTCCACGGCTCAAACCTCAACATTTCTGGCATCATCCAAAAAAACCCTCAGTGTTGCTTTATCTTGTTTCATTCTGTTATTAATCCAAGGCTTAGAAAACATAATTGCAGCATTCACAAGGCACATTTTCATCAGCCATATGGAAGGAAAGCTTTCAGGGACGAGATTTCTCCTCTATTGATTCAGCAGTGCCTGCAGAAGTAAAGGTTATGCCTATTAAGTTATTTCCGAAAAGGTAACTGTAAAAATTAAAATTCTTCCAGATTAGCATTTACAAAAACCTTCAGTATGAAATTTCTTCAGAATATGTCACTTAGAAAGAATGCCAAACACCACTTTGGGAGATGCATCTTCTTTTTAAGTGGCGTTTTTGCCTCTAAAAAAAGGAATTTCTTGTATTGCCAGAGAAGATGTTACACACACACACACACACACACACACACACACTCTGCTATTCCAAGGCCTGGAGTTGCCTAGCAATCCTGGAATTTCAGAAGAGGAGAAAAGCAATAACAAAACAGAATTGTGAAGTCACAGGCATTAAATTGGTTTGCAATACTTATCAAGATGCTGCTAAATGAGAAAAGATAGAGGGGAGTGATGGGACCTGATCAAACCTGATGATTGTTTCCAACCCTCTCCCTTCTCACTCTCTTCTCCTCCACACACACTTGCACTCAGAGCACTTCTGTGAGAAATAAAAATATGGGTTTTTTATATAGGCATTGTAAGATGTCCAAGTTCCAAAAACTGGACTGGAGTATCAGGGGCTTTTTCAGCCAGATAAGGTAAAAACAAAAGTTCCTAAAAATTAAACTCTTTTGGGGCCATTTTGTACACAGGGGTTCTTTTCTCTCTCTGGGCTAAGGACAAAGGAAGATCCATCACCTTTGGCAGGGGACACCTTGCAGCCGACTGGGATAAAGGGAAAACCCATTTTCAGAGAAAAGAAACCTTTTCAGGCAAAAATGAATATATTAAACTTATCTGAAAAAGGGTGGGATTTTGTGAAACTAAGAAATGTGTAAGGTTCAAACCCAAAGGGTCTTTTCCCCCGGAAATTTGATGAGGGAAAGTGTGAAGGAGCAAGAGAAATTCTTCCTTCTTTCTTTGCTCCCCGAGTTTGTGCCGTCTTTCTAAATTTGAAAGAGGGATTTTTTTTTTCCCCACAGACCCATCCCCAAGAGGAGCATCCAAACCCTCCTGGAGCTCTGGCAGCCTTGGGGCTGTGCCCACTGCCCTGGGGAGCCTGGGCAGTGCCCAACCACCCTCTGGGGGAAGAACCTTTTCCCGGGATCCAACCCGTCCCCGCCCTCACCGGTGGCCTCGTCCAGGCTCTCCTCGGACACGTGCTCGTTCTGGTGGACCCACTCCCCGTTGCACTTGAAGAAGATCTGCATGGCTGGCTTGGCCTTGCAGCGCAGCACGATGGGGTTGCTCTTGATGATGTAGGAGTCGTCGGGCTCCTCCATGAAGTGCGGGAGCGTCCCGGGGGCGGAGGGGATGGACTCCGGGAGGGCCTCGCTGTTCTCATTGCCTGCAGGGGGAGGAAAGGGAAACAGAGGGGGTTTTCACGGTTTTTTTCACCTTTTTTTCATGTTTTTCACCCCTTGTGCTGTTTCACTGATGAAACACCACTTCATGGTTTTATTTAAAACTGATTTGAAGAGGAGCCGGCAGCTGTCGGGTTGTGCTTTGAGAGGACGGACAAGCAGAGTCAAATAATTTAAGTGTGAGAACTGTCAGGAAAACGGACAGAAAAGAAGCATCAGAATCGTCAGAAACTGCACCACCACAGTGAACAGTTTTACAGTGAACAGTTTTTTCTCTGAGGCAGAGAAAGATTAAATGACTCACCCAGGGTCGCCCAGAAAGCATCTGTGGAAGAAGGAGACACTAAACCTCCCTCCCTGGAGTGACAGCCCGGAGCCTGAACTCCCAAATCTCCCTTCCTGCCACTGAATTTAATTTCCTTTCGACAGCTGCTGCAGGTTTAACGGGGATCAGTGTTAACCACAGACATGAAGAGCTCCCTGCAGCACTGGGACAACCAAGCTGCTGGTTCGTGCCCTCCCAGAGGAGATTCTCAAGGGGGTTTTACTCTGCTCCCATTGCCTGCAGCCCCTAAAGGGGATATCAAGGAGGAAAAGTGGTTTTTGTAGGGCCAGAAACCTCAAGATAGTGAGTGTTCTAAGCCTCACCTTCTGAATTGCAGGAGCCCTGGAATTCAGGCTTTTCCTTCACTAGAACTCATCAGGTCAAACCTGGGAAATTCCCACTGACTTCCAGCAGGGCTGGAATTTATCTCAGTAGTTTGTCATTCTTTTTTAGAGAAAATTCAGAGAACAGCAAAAAAAAATAAGTCAGAAGGGATTGATTTGTGATGGAAGGTTGGGAAGCACTGAACACATCCAGCCAAAGGATGAGAGAGGAGATGAAGGAACCCAGGATCAGAGAAGGGAAGAGCTGAGGGCACCAGGGATGTGACTGAACCCAAACAAGGAAATTAAGTCAGATGAGAGGGAAGTTATGAAGTGAGTCTGAAAACCTTCCCAGGTCTAGTAGATGGCAGAATAATGAGAATATCCTTTGCCTTTGTTTCCATTAAAGCCAGGTCCCTGTCCCTCAGCACTCAGCATTGCTGGGTGTGCAAACACTCTGAGGCTGTGCTGGGAAACCACAACGACTCTCAAACCAGGCCAGTGCTTTAAACCACCTTCTCAGCGTTACTTTATAAAACATTATCACAAGTTTTAGTGTTTTACCACTGAACATTTATGCCAATTTCCATCTTGTCAATCTCCGTGTCCCTGCAGGCTTTATTAAATCTGCGCTTCGGAGGAAATAACAGAAAACTGTCATTCTGAGGGTTTGGAGAGGCTTGGAAATCCCACACTGCCATCAACGCTCCGAGTGCTTCACGAGGCAGCAGCACTGGTGAGGAGGGAGAGCTGCAGACAATTCCAGCAGGATCATTCAGCTGGAGAACTCTGGATGACCCCGCGCCATTCCACTAAATTTGCTATTTAGGGCAAGACACAGAGGAAGAAATCCCAGCCCCACTGAAATTCAGGGCACAAATCTCCTCCTGGATTTAATGATCTGCCTGTTACCGGGTTGTTCTGGGCTGGGGAAGTGGCTCCTTCCCAAGGAAAACCTTTCCCATCCCGAGGTCAGTCAAGGTGCATCTTCTCAATTAAATGGAGCTCCATGAAGTGCCCTTGAAAACCAAACTGATGCAGATCCCAGCACACAGAGGGAGAAATGACTCTCTCTCCCCAACAAACAGACAGATATTACTACATTTTGCTCCAGGGTCAAGTCCTAAAACATGTAATTATGAGGCTAATACTGATGTTCCATAAATGCACATTCCCAGATAAATAACACTTCCTCCCTGGTAGCTGCTGAGCAAAGCAAAGCCTCTCCCAAAGTGCACTTAATACATGGAATTTTAACTTAATGCCTCTTCCTTTTGTGCATCATCTTTCTCATACCCCAACCTGAAAGCACCTGGAACTCTCCAAGGGCTCTGACTGCCCATCTCTGAGGGTTTTTCATGTCCAGCCCCCAGTTTTCAGCATTCAGGCCCTTCAGAGTTATAGAAAAAGGGCTGTTTGGGTGCAGCAGGCAATGACAGAAGAGCAGACCCTGAAACACAATTCTTGTGGTTTTCATTCCTGGAAAATTACCTTTCAGGAAGTGCTTTGTGCTTTATGCTCCACACACGGGGCCAGGAGGGACTTTAAATCTTTTTATGGCAATCACAGAAACAAAAAAGAAAAAGAGGGGGGGGGGAAAAATTCGGAACAAACATTAAATTCTTCTATGAAATAAATAACCTGCTGCTGTCAGACCACATTAGAAAATGTGGACAGCAGCAGACAGGGATGAGTCAGTATTTCACAACTGATTAGGGTATAATTTAAATGTTAAAGTGACATTTTAAAACAATGAAGAACTGAGTTCTGAACTTTTTTTCTTCCAAGTTAGCAATTACTTAAAATAAATAAGTAGCATTATTCTTTCCATATTAAAACAAAAAAGTAAGAAGTATCCTGAACAAACCACCTAACTCGTAATAAATATAACAATAATATTGGGCAAAGACTTTTCCCAGGTGGAAACATCCCAACCCCTCCTTTGGACAGGCCCATTTGTGAGCTGAAAAACACCCGGGGAGGACCAACATTCCAGAGCCTCACATTCTTCCCTTTCCATGGATCTGAGGCTGCTGATTCCCGTTGAACCACAACTAAATGGTGCCAAATGCCTTCTGCACGTGTGCTCAGCTTTGCAGGGAAGGGAGAATGGAAAAAAAACCCCACATTGCAGACCCCAGCATTTCCTCCTGCATGGAATGGTTTCCACAACGAAACCTGAGTCACTTTTTCAGCCAGAAAAGCAACATTTGCTCCATCAGACGCCCCTGTCCCGCAGGCAGGGGGGGTTTTTTTGGAAGTCACTCAGATACTGGTGGAAATACCACATTTTGTTGCCCACGTGAAATCCTTCAATGCCTTTGTTCCTTCCTCTGGTTCAGGGATTTGCCAAAGCCCAGGGGGACAGGGAATTCAGCAAAGGCTGCCAGCACAGGGGCAGGGGATGGGCAGGCCCAGAACACACGGGCTGGGGAGTCCCTGCAGCACCAGGGCTGGCTCCATTAATGCATTTTAAACACCTCTGCCACCCAATAATATAGTGCATTTATTTCCTAGATATCCACATGTACCCTCCAAGGAGGAACCATTTCTCCTGCTGTTAAATCCACTCGTGTTTCCAGCTCCTCCTGCCAGAAGTGCCCTTTCCCAGGGCGGTGCCTTTGGGGAAGCTGAGGAGAGATGGACCCTCCCAACCCCTCCTGCTGTGCTGGTGCAAATCTGCTGCCCTGGCTGGGCACAGGAAGCCACCCCAGCCTCAAAACCCAGCACTCACAGGAAGAAAAGGGAGCACTGGAGGGAAATGAGGATTGGGTAAAACCACAGCACCCATCGTGCTCCTCTCTGCATTTTACATCTTTGTCAGAGCCTCCTGAATTTCCAGCACAAGTGCTGCAGATCCATCTCAGCAAGCCAACCTCTGATATCAGTGTCTCTGCTTCACCAGCCCCTCTTGCTTCCCATGGATATGAAGGATAAACTTCCAGCAGCTGCACCATAATCCTTCTCATCAAATATTTGGGCGACAGGTGGAAAATTGTTCTGCCAGCTGAGGAAGACAAAATCCATCCCTCCTGGCAATTTTCTGCAATGAAAACTCCAAAAAAAAAAAAAAAATGAATGTGCAATAAGTTGTGGAAGCAAATCTGGGATATTATCACAGGAAAGCAGTGTGCTCAGAATCTTCAGCTGCAAACTCACCCTCCTTATCTGAATTTTAAAGCCTCTCACTCCTCCTGGGTGCACGGGACGAGATGTGGAGCTGGGAGCTGCCACTTGAGACTCCTGGTTCTACACCTGGGCTTTTTCCATTTGGCTTTGCTCTGGAATGCACTGGGGCTGCTTTGATCACCCTTTAGTGGGGTTTTTTTGCATGATCAGGGAAGTCTGACCCCAAATCTGGGGAGCAGGAGGGTGACAGTCCCTCAGTGCCACGCAGCACACACGGGGTCCCTCAGCCCTCCCTGAGCAGAAAAGCTGTTTGTCCCCAAAACATTCTGATTTCTTGGTTTTTTTCCCACACAAACCCTTTCTCCCTCAGCTTTTCACCAAAGAGCAGCATCAACATTATCATCCAAATGCCTCCTCTCACAAAATCCACCAGGCAAGGACCCCGGGACAGCACCAAGGTGTGGCTGTGTCTGTTGTTCCAGACCCACAGAACTCTTCCTCCCATGGGCAGGACCTCCCCAGCAAGGATTTTTATTCCAAGATGAGCAAGGCCATTCTCTCAGCCCTCATTTATTCCACCTTCCCCCCTGCACACCTTCCCTGCCCTCCTTCAGCCCCTGCTCCCAGTGCAGCACCGCTCACTGACACCTTCACTCCCGTAAAATGGAATGGAATTTAAAAGCATCACAACCTCATCCACAAATTCCAGCCTTAATTCCTCTTTGTCAACAGCAAAAGCACCTCTGCAGCTCCTTGCAGGGCTGCACTTCCAGCTCCATGGAATTCAGAACAGGAACTTGCCACCAACCACTCTGTCACTGGGCTGCAGGAGAGGAGGGCATTTATTTTCACCAATGAGGATTAATATGTTCATAAAACATTCCTGGTCTGTTCTGTGCCAACAGAGATGAATGTGTATCCTATTGTAATCCCTTATGTATTCTAAATTTATTTATATCTAAGCTATACATATTTATAAAAATGATATATTACATTTATTAAATATTAAGTGGGTTACAAACTTGAAGAATCTTTCCCACATTCATGCATTTATTTAACATCTAGATTTTTTTTTTCTTTCGGCGGTGTGCAAGCAATATAAATCTTTAAAGGGGGAAAAAAGATTCTCCAGCATTCTAAACAGATGGATCTGCAACAAAAAAAAGTTTGCCAGTGTTGTGTGAGGAGTTATCAAACTTCTCCTGCCTTGCACAGCAACCTTGGTGAGAATCAAACTCCAACATCAGTCACTGTCAGGAGGGAATTATGGAGTGGAAACGAGTGATGGTGTCTGAGCAGGCAGGAGGACAACTCCAAATACAAAAGGAACTTCCCCTCCCACATCCCCCCCTTTTTTTAGCCACAGTTACCACACACGGGAACAAACCATGAATCACTGCCCTCCTCTGGGTTTGTTTAAAGGTCTCCTTTCAGAGAGGTACAAAGGGAATGAGAACCAGGAGCTGGGCTGGGATCAGAGCAGGGACTGCTCTGCCAGGGGAGAGCCCTGAGGAGGAGCAGAGGGAAGAGGAGCTCCTGTCTCTGAGGAGCAGAGGGAAGAGGAGCTCCTGTCTCTGAGGAGCAGAGGGAAGGGGAGCTCCTGTCTCTGAGGAGCAGAGGGAAGGGGAGCTCCTGTCTCTGAGGAGCAGAGGGAAGGGGAGCTCCTGTTTCTCCCCCCCGAGGTACCAAGAGCTCCCTGAGCTCCTCCTGCCCAGCCCAAAGCTGCACAGCCCCTGCCCTGAGCCAGGGCAGCCCTTGGGGATGGACTGACCCCCTAAAAACACCCCAAACAACTCCTCCCAGGGGAGAAGAAGAAAAGCATTTCTGCTCAGAAGGAACAATAATAAATTAATACCAATAAACCCCTTGAACAGAGCACAGGCTGCAGTGCTCAGTGTTCACTTGTTCACTGCCAAACCCACCCTTCTGCTTTCCCTGTCACTGCCATCAAACAACAAACTCCTGGTGCTGACAAACACAACTTCCAGAGGAGATGGATTAACAGGAGAAGGAGGGGACTCCCTAAATTAACTCACACTCCACTGCAAATGCTCTGTCTCACTAATGCTGCTGATCCCTGCCGTGCTCACCCAGCACAGAGTTGTGTCTGTGAGCAGACCTGGCTTCACTTCATCTTAATTACTGAGACAGAGAGCTGGAAATGCTCATTTGGGGGAAAAAAACCCCATCAGCTAAGAGGGAAATACAGTTTCATTCCTTCTGGATTAAAGGGAGAGAGCAAGCTCTGAAAATGTGCCCCTTGTTTTAATGCTGAGAGTTTGAGAGCACTGCAGTAATAAATACATATATTGAAACACAATTGAGGGACACTCAGTGTAATTTTCGTCTACTGAGTCTTAAATCCCTAATGATCTAATTAAAATTGGACTAAAGAATGCTGCAGTTATTTCTGTTCCTTCAGGTAACTCAAATTTTGTAAGAAAATAGGTACCATTAGGTGTTAATAGACATAATTTTAACTATAGCATCCAGTGCTGAATTTAGATAGGAGTTTAGAGGAGAAGGATATTAAATTTCCAAATCCCTATAAAATCACGTATTGGCTGAATTTGCATTTCCATTCCTTGCTGCACTTTACACAAATTAAATAGAGAGATAAATTAAATTTAATGATGGATTTTTATATTCTGAAATTTTGTTTTGCTGTGACTGGGGAGACAAACTTTATCTGCAGTTAAATAACGCAGTTTTGGAAGCAAAGTTTTATAAGGCTTTTTCTTACAAAAAAAAAAAAGAAAAAAAGTAGGTATTTCAAATACTGCCCAGTTTTTGAAGTCTCCAGTGTCCCCCATAACAGGAAAGATCCCAGGAGCTGATGTTTTCTACTCATATAGGGAGACTTGAGCCATGGAGGTGTTTTAGATCTCCCTGTAAATTCAGCCAAGGTGGGGAATCCACTTCTTTGGGCTCCAGAGCTCCTTTGTGCTTCCACATTCCAGGCTGGGCCTGTCCTGGCTGCTCTTTTTGTACTTTTTACAGGTGTTCAGCTACAAACATTTAATGGAACAGCCACTCCAAGCAATTAAAACTGAACCAGCAAAGCACTGCAGCTCTGTAATGTTATTTACAGAGGCCTGTGGGGCATTTCAATTTATTTGTGTTACTGTAGTTCTCAGAAGCTGTTTTCTGCACTAGAACATGACAAGATTTCTGCAGTGCCCTCCAGTTAATTGTTTGAATAACTAAATATTTTGCGACTCTCGTTCCATTCTTCTCGTTCCAGTCAGGGAGCTTTTGCTAAACCCTGGAAGGATTTGGGCAAAGATCCCCTGCACGAAGTGAGGCAGGAAAAGCCTTTTCGGTTTTCCCTGGGTTTGCCAACCTTAAAGGTGCTTTAAACAGAAAACCTGAGGAGTCACTCAACAGCCACCACAGCTGTGGGACTGTCACCAGGAAAATCATGAAGGAAAAGAGCTTTATGATTGTGGAGTTCAGCTGTTAATTGTGCAGTTGGTAACGCAGGAAATGGGCTGGAAATGCCCTCCCAGAGCCTGCCCAGGACCAGCAGGGCAGGACCCCGGGAGACCCCCCCAGCTCAGAGCTCTGCACTCCAGCAGAGCATCCCCTCCTGCCAACCCCCCATTTCTGGGATAACTCGGCACAGAATCGTTTCTCATTCACTTGTTTACCAATTTCTCCACTTCTATCCCCATTATTCCCCCCCTGCCCCCCTTTGCCTTGACAGTGAATCAGAACCCCGGGGTGGCAACACTCGTTTGTGGCTCTGCCAGAGCTGTGACTCCCTCAGCTTTCCTACCTGGCAGTGACTGTCCCAACCTGAACTTAAACTGCCTGTTTACTCACCCACCCGCGGGGGGAACAAAAGAATCCCCAAAAAAACAAAGGGAAAAGTGAAAAACAGCCCCCCCCCAAAAATAAAACTCCACTTGGAAACCACTCTCCTGCAAGAGCCTCCCACACTAACGCCCCTGCAGCTGACAGCTCTGCGAGGCACAAAGATTAATAATTTTCAAAACCTGACATTTTCCATCTGAATCACAAGCTACTTTTGTGAAAAAAAGCTTTTCCATATCCTGCTTCTCACGGGGAAGGGGCATTTTAGGCTCTGGCTGCTTTTGTCATGCTAAAGACCAGGCAGAGTTACAGCTGTGGGCTCCGCGGGGAGCTGCTCGTGCTGCAAACACGCACTTTTGGGGGGAGAGACTGGAGATCTGGATTTCCATGGAGCCTCCCTTTACGTGTCTCAGCCACATTCCCTGGGACTGACATCGTTCCACTGGCAACACACACCTCGGAGCACTAAAACTCCCCCTCCTTCCCCTCCAGTGACACAAAGCTCTCAATGTCACAGCTCCCCCTTGCACCAAGTTTTCCCCTCTGTCTGCCCCGTTTTACCAAACGCTGCAGTTTCTGCTCTTTTACAGAATCTCCACTAGGATTTTTTTTTTTTTAACAAATTTT
Source organism: Corapipo altera (assembly GCF_003945725.1). Taxonomy (NCBI): domain Eukaryota; kingdom Metazoa; phylum Chordata; class Aves; order Passeriformes; family Pipridae; genus Corapipo; species Corapipo altera. The sequence continues at coordinate 161,119 of NW_020885001.1, read as the reverse complement.
TTATAATTTTTTTTTTTTTTTCCAAATTTTTTTTAAGAATCCTCCAGAATTTTCCGGCCCTGCTGCTGACAGGAGCTCTGGGGTTCTCAACCATTTACTTCCCCATTTACTGATTGGGAAAATTCCTGCATCACATTTCAGCATTCCTGAGAGTGCCAGAACACACCTCATTTATCCTCTTAAGCAAGACTGGAAGAAACTCTGGAGGAGAGATTTTGGGTTGATTTCCAAGGAGAGTATTTCTGCTTCTTTTTTTTTTTTTTTTTGAATTCCGTGAAATCAGAACTTCACCTGCCGTTGTTCCACTAACAACCCAACATTTCTTTGCTGCATGGCAAAAGGGAACACTGTGACCCCACCAGTTTTCCAGGTGGCTTCAGGGAAGGCAGGCCCAGAGCAGTGATTTTCCTCAGGCCTTGGCCAGGGCTTTATTTCCTGCAGAGAACAACCGAGTCCCTTCAGATTCCAACCCACGGTTCAATTTTCCTGCACTGCACTTCTTGCCCTGTAATACAAGGCATTACATTCTTTCCAACTTACCCTAAAATTGCTGGTAATTTTTTGTGTTGGATGAGCCAAATGAGTAAATCAAGCAAGCCCCCATTTGCAGGGGTTTTGGTGCCATTGGGAGCGGGACCATTTCAATTTTGAAGTGGAGGCAGCTCCCTGTAATTCAGGCTGCAGGCTGAGGGATTGGCTGGATCAAGAATGGGTCAGAAATACAGACCCTGGGACTGGAATCTGTGTGTTTTTATATAACCCATAGCTGGAAACCCGCTGATAAAGTGCCTTGCTTGTCCCTGGCAGGGCAGGGAAGGGGGTGAGCAGCCACCTCTGCTCCCTCCCAGCTCGAGAGCCGCTCTCAAAATGAAAAGGCAGCAACAACATCCCACAACACTCCCATTTTTTTCCCCCCAGCGTGTCAGATTTTATGGAGTATGACATTAAAATCCATCTCCTTCAAGCTCCCCAAACATGCTATTTAAGTTCAGTTTCTCAGTGTTAAGAGCTGTGGTGCTTTATTGGCTGCAATAACCATCAGCTCTCACTTAGGGAAGTGATGGATGAGGCACCCACCCTGCTGGAAGCTGCTCCCAGTCCAGCCCAGTCCAGCTGGGCTTTCTCATGCCCCCTGCCCAGCCCTGCCCTGGCAGACAGAGGTCCCTGGTGAGGGGGTACAGTGGGAAACAGGATGTTGATCCAACAACACTCCCCCGACTCCCTCATCCCCCATGGAAAGCAGCAGCACGTGTTTATACCCTGGAATGCTGCATTTCCATTCCAGCACTGATTATCCACTGCCCTCCAACCATCAGGTTGCTGCTGCACCTCTCGGGAAGCAGCAGCACAGCCCCCTCCAGGTGAGGCTGGGCTGGTGTCTCCATCACTACCAAAACACTCCAGTCTAGAACCTTCTTTTCCTGGTACTGTGTGAACAGCTAAAAATAAATCCCACCCGATGACAGGGAGGCAGCATTAAGTTTCCAATTTAGCACAGAACAGCTCTCAGACTGCTTTTAAAAAGTCAATGAGATTTAAGCACATGCTTGACTTGCAACTTATGCTTAAACTCGTTTGCCAAGTCTGGTTAATGTGAGGAACTGCATCCTGTGAGGGATGGTGTGACCTCCCCAGAGCTGGTGTCAGCTGATGACAGGACATTTAACTCTTAAACAGGGTCTTATTTAGAGACATGAATGAGAGTTTGAGCCAATCTCATCCCTCTATTCACAAATACTTGGGATGAGCAGCATGGAAAACCCCACTGGTGGAACAGACTGCCTGCAACTCGTCTGTGCTGGAACACTTGGGAGTTTTAGTGCTTCCCATTGATCTACATCACAGGGAACAAAGTGAAACACGGCACAACATATATCCTGATTCAATATATGATACTCAGTATATTCAAAAAAGACAAATACCTCTAACAAGAGGGTGGCAAATCCACCCTGGAGCTCAAAACCCTGAGCACTTTGTCACGCACACGGAAGCAGCTCTGCGAGATCAACAAACACTCACATGCTTCATGTTGGGAACTGAGAACACAAAGGAATTATACTGATGACAATCTTTTTTATTAATAATGTACAAAGCCTTTCCTCATCATCTGAGATGGCCTGTCAGAGACAGAGGCGTTCTCAGTGTTGTTTTGAGCAGAACAAAGCTCAGAGGTTTTCATCTTCCCTTCCAAATGCCAACTGATCCTAAAAAGTCTCGCAAACGCCGCTGATGCCTCACCTTTAATAAAGGCTGTTGAACAGAAATACCTCAGCACAGATACATGACTCACTGAGCCAAGTCATGGGAGATGAGCTGACAGCTAATCCCCCCCATGCTGCTGCACCCATCCTTCCAAACCCTGCTCCCTGCCTGCCTTCCGAGGAAACCACTGCCCTGGAACTTCCCCGGTGTGAAAACACACTCCCCTGCCCACCAAACTGTTCCTTTCAGCAGGAGGAAAGAAACAGCCCCCCTGGGAATGTGCCAGCCCACAATTCCCTGCCCCAGAACATCCCCAGGAACACCTCTGGGGTCACACCCTGCCCTGGAACCCCGGGGGCATCATCCTCTCCTCACCCCCTATGGAAAGCTGTGCTAAGGACGTGGAATTATTCCAGAACTCCCTTCAAACGCCCCATGAACAACATCCCTCTCACATCTCTGGATGATACAAATCACTTGTTCCTTCCCTGCTGCCTGAGTCACCCTCCCCCTGGAGTTGTTAACCCGTGGTTGTCGCCCGCTCGCTGAGCGGGAGCCCTTTTGTTCCAAGACTTGGAGATTTATTTGTCAAGCCTGACAGCTCTGATCTAGTCTTGCAGAGAACATCAGTGCCTGAAAAGGGATATTTATGCAGTCACGAGCTGCAGGAAATAGCCAAAGTCACGGCAAAGTTTGATATTTGAAGCAGGAGGGAGATAAACAATATACAGATAAAAATCTGCATTTCCATAAAAAAAAGACTCACTAAAAAGGCCTGAAAGAGTGGTGGAACAGTGCAGTGATAGATCTCACATCTGCTTAACACGTGATTTACAGGTATTTGAGAAGATACACCCACCTAGATTCCACCCAGACATCTTTCGTTCCAGATCCTGAAAAATCAACAGGTACAAATAAGACACATTTAGTGTGAAAATCAGATGGTCTTTGCTCTTGCCCATGTGCTACAGTGAGTGGTGTCGCCTTAGGCTGCACTTAAACACGTGAGTTTGGAAAATAACTATGATTAACCTCATCACATCCTCACAGGGCAGAGTTATGACGTATTTCAAGTGATTTTCCTCATCGGAAAACTTGGTCTTGTGGTGACAGAAACGTCACCTGTGGGCACAGCCACCACCACCCAACCACCCCAGGACCTCATAGATTAGATTCTCAGGGTGTGTGTCCACAGGAGTGTCACACACTCTTGACCAACCCTGGGGTAACACTGGGCACACAAACACCCACCACAGACCCACAGGAGTTCTGGGCCAGGCCCCCCTCTGGGGGGAAGGTTCAGATCTTATTTAAGTCAAGAACTGAACACCCAGATCTTGTCACTACCCACAGGCAGCCCATGGATTTACCCACATCCATGACTGGCTCTGACACTGGGCATTAACCCTGAGCTGGGGCAGGAGCCCAGGAGGAGCCAGCCCAGGGGGAGAGGAGCTGCCAGGACTCTGAGCCTCTGAGCTTGGCCACGCTCCAACCACACCAAAAGCTGTTTTGTCAGTGCAAGGAGAATAAATCAGAGATGTATTTCACCTCTGAGAGAGCCAGGCAAGCAGCTCATCCATCATCTCCCATCAGAGGGAACTCCAGGAAACAGGAGCAGAACAGGAGTCGATAAAATATGCTTAAATACCACCCAGGCCTCTCCTTGCTGGGCTTTTAATTTGGTAAATAAATGCCTTCCTTCGGGAACACACCCCGGAGTCCTTCCCAGGCGTGGATTAAGTGCTCTGTGAGCAGTGCCTGGTGAATGGATCTCCCTGGAATGGCCTCAGACACTCAGCCTGAATCTCCCTGCTGCTTAATTTCCCCCATTAAAAGGTGCACGTGGGGGCAAGAAAACTCTGGAGTTAAAAATATAACCCCTTTTATGGTTTTATTTAATCTGTTAACTACACAAACAGGGGATGTGTGTCTTGCAGGCAGGAGCAGCAGTGTGATAATAACCAGGAAATCTGGGAGAATACACTGTTAATTAGGCTGAGTTTAGCCCCAAAAGGCACATTCTGTCTCTTTTTTGAGGGCTAATTAAGAATAATATCGAGGGGGAAAAAAAATCCCCATGTATGAATGAAGCAGGTTGGGCAGGAAAAGGGGTTTCTGCTGCAGAGTTCTTACATGGCTGGGAGGATTTTCCATTCTGGTCATCTCTTTATTGATCTGCCTTTAAAGTAATGCACACTAGACGGTGAATATTTCATAAGTTTTTCTTATGGTGATATAAAATCTAGTGCTCTGGCCACAAAATGAAGTGAAAGAGGGAGAAGGATGCTCAGAGGTTTCAAAGCCTCAGTGTCTGTGGTCAGAGCTTCACTTCAGGAGGACTCAGAACCAACCTTGAAAAAAAAAAAAACAAACCCAAACAAACCCTCCAAAAACCACAATGAAGCAACACCACAATTCACTGTCACGTACATGAAATATTTGGGACAAATCAGCCAAGAGTCTGGAAATAAACAGCTCAATTCCAAATATCCAGGGTAGTACAGGGAAATATCCAGGGAAGTGGTGGTTGTTGTGATCGTGGAAATGTTCCTACTTTGGTTGGCTGAACTGGAAAAATGCAGCAGGTGCTGCTTTTTTTTGCTCCTTTCAGACCGTATTTTCCAGTTAGGAAAATGCAGGATTTTTGTGAGATGAAGGACTGATGTCATCAGCCACCTCTGAGGGCAATCCTGCACCCCCTGCTCTTCCAGGATGTGATCCTCTTCCCTCTGGATCACACCCCCAGCCCTCAGGGACAGAGAGGGAGAGGAAACAAAGCAGCCCAGAAATTAAAATGGAAAAAGGTAAAGAAAAAATTCACCTTTATCCACCAAAGCAAACCAGCCCCTCCAGCCTCTGAGGCAAAAGGATTCCTTTGAACAGAGGGAGGCTGCTGGAGACAGGACGGGAAAGGAAGAGGAATTTATTTCTACTTCAGCCCAAATTCAGGAAGCACAAGGAAAGGGAGATGCTCAGAAGCAAAAGCATCTCCTGGAGCAGATGTGACTGTTCCCTTTGGAAGGGACAGAACCCACCACACGGTGACAACACATACCCAGCCCATGAGGGATCCTCACAGAGAATTCCCAGATTTTGATGGGCATCCTGTGGGCTTTTAACACCAATTTATTCCGAGATGGGGCCTGGCAAAGCTGCCAGACATATGTTATTTGTAGAATCTCATTTCCCTGCTGTTGGAATGACCTTTGCTGTTTTTCACTAGTGTTTGCCTCCAATCCGTGTCTGGCACAGTGCTGAGATACCAATCCCAGTTTCAAGGCTGCTGGAATGCTGGGATGCACCCCAGGGTGGGATCCAGGAGGGATCAGCCATGGAGGGCTGAGATCCCTTGGAGGGCACAGGGCTCACACCAGCTTGTGCAGAGGACAGAAGGCACTGGTTCACCTTCCCTCTGGATATAAGGATTCCTATTCTATCACATGTCTTCCATTAAGAATATTGCAAAGGTGAGGAGCAAGCCTTTGGATTAAATAACCCAGTTGTGAGGCTGCTGGCAGTGCCAGGTAGGGCTGTGATGGCCCCTCTGAGAGGTGGGATCAGTCACCAAACCTGCAGGTCCAGGGCAGTGCATTCCCTGCCCAACACACTCAACTTCCAATGGGGAAAATGAGCAATAAAGTTTAGCCCAAAGGTGTGGATCAAACTCTTGTTTCCCCCTGGTATTAAACAGCACAAACTACAACCTGTTCATGGGGCAGCCACAGTTTCACTTGCAAAATTTCCTCCTGCCCATCCCAGGGTGGAGGTGGGAATTCCCTGGGGGGCTCAGTGTTGGCCAACAGGTCTCCAGGCCCTGGGAGAGAGGACATTTGTCCACCAGCAAAGCCCAAAGGAGAGGCCAAAGGAGGAAAAAGCATCACTCTCAAGCCAGGGATTCATCCCAGGGATTTCCATGGCTGATTAACATCACCCACCGCAGTGGGAGAGTTCCCATCCTCCCCCCCCACCCCATCACCCTGCAGCAGCAAAGATGAAAGATTCCTTTCTGGAATTGCATAACCAAGCTGCAGAAAGGCCTTTGAAAACACACACACACACAACTGCCTCCGTTCTGCTATCGCTGGCAGAGCTCATCCATAAATTAGCTGGGGTTATGGAGGCTGCAAGAATAACTTTTTATTCCCCACATGCTTCCCCTATTATGCTTAGTAATGCACAACACAACACCCGCACTGACAAGCACCAGAGGGAAAAGTAATAAAAGTAGCAGTAGGGAAGTAGCAAAATGAGAAAGAAACTGTTCAGCAATCTTTAATGAGGTCCTTCTGGCCCCGGCTGCAGCTTCGCAGAGCGAGGCAGAGAAACTCCACATAATTAAAATAAAAGCCCTCAAATATAAACTTGATCAAGCCTCAGTTTTTTAAGGCAACAACGGACTGTTTGTTTTGCGAGCGATTCTGATGTCAGAGAATAATCTAAGGAACAAATCTCCATCTCTCTCATTTTTGTTACATTTCAATTTGAAGCCCTGAATCTTAAATTTGCTGTGTTTGGAATGGACACGGCCCCACTCCTGTTTGCTCTTTCATCTTGTCTCAAGAATAGGAATTATCACCGGAGCACAACTTTCTACCTGGCAGTGGCATCGTCTGTGGAGTGGGAAATGTGCATTTCAAAGGCAAAAACAAACAAAAAGGAGGACAAAGAAGCCAAGCCCCCAATCCTGGCTCCTGGTTGCACCTTGATAACCTTGCCCCCAAAACTACTGAGCAGGCAGTGATTCTGTTTTTCCAAGGACACTACTGTGACCCCCTCAGGGCAGCTCCAAGGGAGTATTCCTGAGGATTTCCTGCATTGAACCAGGACAGACACCCCTGAACCCCAGCCTTGGTTCAGCCCCACAGACACGGGGGCTGCTCGGGGGCAGATCCTCTCCCTCCCTCAACATTTCCTCTCCTGATGCTCCCCAAAACAGAATCCCAGAATCAGTGAAGTGGGAAAAGCCCTCCAAGACCATCAAGTCCAACCTGTGACTGATCCCCACCCTGTCACCCAGTGCCACATCCAGTCCTTCCCTGGGCACCTCCAGGGGTGGGGACTCCACCACCTCCCTCTTCGCCTGTGTTTGTTCTTCCATCATCTAAAACTCTTCCCTTCCCCTTCCCCTCGTCCCCTGGACAACAGTCACACTCACAGTACTTTTTATGTGTTTTTAAAAGCAATATAAATTTTTATCTCTTCCTCTGTGGTGATACAAACAGAACAGGCTAAACATGGCAGCCCCTGGGAGGACTTCAATGGCCTGGCCCTGTTTTGTTCCCTAAACCTCCCATTTTATGGGCACTGAATTGTCACTGTGAAATATCACCTCAGGTGATGACACAGCAGGTACTAAAGGCCTTCCTGCTGCTGGGATAACAGTTGGGAGCCATTAAGGGACAGGGGAGGTGGAAAGGATGGAGGTGCAGGAGGAAGAAAGGACGCAAGAATCGCTGCCTTTAATATTCATTAGTGCAAAACTGAGGCACACAAAGGCATTTTTCAATGCCTTCTGACAGCCTCTGATGCACCTGGAATGAAATAATCCAGTTGTGAGGCTGCTGGCAGTGCCAGGTAGGGCTGTGATGGCCCCTCTGAGAGGTGGGGTCAGTCACCAAACCCAGGGCAGTGCATTCCCTGCCCAACACACTCAACTTCCAACGGGGAAAACGAGCAACAAAGTTTAGCCCAGCCCTGAAAAGTTGCTAAAATGATAATTTCACGAGGCAAGAATCCTGCTTACTCTCAAAGGATGATATGATTCAGCCACAGTTACCTGGGACTGGGGGAAACACCGGACAGGGGTGCCCCATTCCCAGAAAATCCCACTGCACCCAGAGCCTGCCCAGCACAGCAGCTCCCGGGGGCTCCACCTCAGCCCAGGGACTCTCCCCCTCTCTCAGGGTGTTCTGACCATCAGCTTTTCATCCCCTGGAACCACCAAAGCTCAAACACACACGGGGCTCCCTCCCAGCTGAGACCCAGCCTGGAGCTTCCAGACAGACCCACCACGGCCATGGAATAACAATTACCAGGATAATGACCCTGAGTTACCAGTTTGCACCAGCAAAGAAAATCATCACATTTTGGGCAAGCCAAACGACTCCCTGAAGGATTTTGACTAATGACACTGTAATTTACTGTAACCTCCACGTTTACTATTTTATTCAGTTCCCGTCGTTCCAAATTACACCAGAATTGTGTTGTTTGCACTTTTAATCTTGTAAAAACTCTCTGGCAGCCCTGCACATTCCATGGGGGAGGATTCCTAATTTATGTAAAGTATTACAGAAAATGATCTATATGACAGTTTGGTATAAAATGCTAAATGCAAGTCATTACTCACTGAAGATAATTTGAGAGTATTGTGTCAGGGGAGATATTAGATTGCAGAGGATAAAAAGTTGGAATAGGTATTCACATATTTATTCATATTTGCATAATCAACTGCAGGAGATAGTGGGTGTTCTCCTGGGCCCAACTAACAGACAATGAGCCCAACAACAGTTGGGAAACTTTCTATTATTTTTCAAGCCTGTTTGGGGGTTTTTTTTTGGTCTTTCAAAGACAGCTGTTGTTCTTATCCCAGAAATCAGCACACTCCTGGATTCTGGGGGAGTTTGCAACCAGCCAAAGCCACGGGACCAGCTGGCTGCTCACTGAGGGGATGGAAGAGGAGTGAGGTCATTGATTAGAAAGTTTATTTATTGCTTCAGCTCTGGAATTGGAGGATTTACTCCTTATTCCCCGTCATGGAGAAAGGCTCCCCAACATCTCCCTCCTTTCAGGCAATGGAAGAAAGGGCAGTAACACAATAAAACTAAACAACACTTAGCTATCTGTGGCTGTCCATGACATTCAGGGTTGTTTCCCTGCTGACACACAACCCAGGGGCTTGGCTGAAGTGGTCAAGGAGTTCATGAGAATTGTCTCCCTTTGCCAGCTGGACACTCCACTGTCCTCCTCCTCAAACGAGAGCTATTTATCACAAAATCACAACTGTCCCACTGGAAATGATTCCTTGTTCCCCCAGCCCAGCAGCTGGAATGCACCAAGAGCATCCCAAGGCAATTCCATCCCCAGCTGCAGAGCTGCACTTACAGCAGTCACCATCAGCATTTAACCCAGACAGCAGCTAATGAGCAACCTGGAAACAGCATCCACACCTCAGCAGCTTTGGGGCAATTTCCCCGGAATTAATGACCTGTCAGAACTCCAGGAACACACACAGGGCTCTTCTCTCCAGCTCTGCTTCCCAGCAAAGAGGAGCTACGTGGTTCCCTGTCCCTTCCCTCTCTCCTAATTCTCCTTGGGCCGATTTCAGCTTCCACAGCCGGAGGGTTTTGTCTCCCTGCAGAGTTCGTGTGCTCAGAACTCTCCTTTTAATGATCCCCCTCCCAACCTGCTGTTTGCACAACTCCCAGGAAAGCAGGGCTGGTGGGGGGGTTTATCTCCCGTGCTTCCCTCTGTTTGTGATTATCCCAACCCCATCTCAGACAGATAAGCAGCTCCAGCAGCTTCCAGGGCTCCAATAAACCAGTTTAGTTGCAGTTGCTGTGGCACATTTCTGGGCCCTGCTTCTCCAGTTTTTTTCCTTCCATTTAGGGCTACTCTGGAGCAGGGAAGGGTGTAAGGGCACATCCCTCTGCCCACCTGACAGCAGGATCCCCGTGCAGTGCACTGAGGAATATCCAGGACAAGGTGAGGACAAGTCCCCTGCAGTGCCCAGCAGTGTGTGGCCTCCAGCACTCCCACATCAGCAGGGTTCCTCAGGCAGCTCCATCTGGACAGCTCCCTGTCACTCCTTCCTGGCCTTTTCCAAGCCTGGATTTCTGCACTGCTTGTCCCATCCCTTACCATTTTTTTTTTTTAATTAACAAAGAAGCAGCAGTTTGGATCCCCTCGAGCCCCTCACAGACCTCCAGACCCCCTGCACTGTTCCAAGGTGCAGTGCCTTGTCTGAGAGAACTGGATCCAGCTCCTTCCATTCCATTTTCCTTGGCACAGCCCTGTCCCTGCAGCAGGACTCAAACCCTCAAACAGGACTCAAACAGCTCTGCTGGGACAGAGGGTCCAGGCATCAGATGGGGATTAAAGCTTTGCTCTAACCCAGTGCTCAGGGTCTGGTTCTCAGACTCAGCAGCAGCTGCTTAAGATCCAGGGATTCCATAGGGCTGAAATCTGCACGTGGAATGGTTAAAGCACGGGGAACAGCTCCAGGATTCTGTCCATGGATAACACAGACAGGTCTGCACTGATGTCCCCACCATCAGGGCTGTAAGAGTGAGGGTTTGTAGGAGCTCTTCTAAATAAAAAGGGAGGCTCAGAGCAAAGGGAATCACAGCCAAAACAGACACAGAAAAGAGCTCATGAACCACCTGTTCTCACAAAGACACTTCTCCAGGTGGGAGCTTTCCTACAGGAGAATGTTTTCTGGGTGAGGTCAGTCAGTGTTTCAAGAGGCAGAGCAGAACTATTGCCAAAGCTCGTGTCAGAGCACATCAAAGGAAGAGGAAAGGCAAACTGTGCTCAGCCTTGAGCTATCAGCCAAAAACCTCAAGCTGTTCCAAACAGCAACATCCCCCAGTTGAGAGGGTGTGAAGGTGCCCCACGGCCTCAGTGGCACGGGGACTCTTCCTGAGCACTTCAACTAACACAGAGCCCGCTCTGCAATTACAGCTCCAGGTTATTCTGCAGGCTTGGAGTTCTGCATCTTCAAAGGATGGCACAGGCACCACTCCTCAGGTTTCCTGAGGTGAGGGAAGTTTGAGACACTCACCCAAAGGAAAACCACCAGGCTAGATTGGTTTTTGAGCCATCAGGGTTTAGGGAACGATAAAAGTCTCTGCCCTGCTGCCACCTGACTATTTCACCTTCCACCGCTTCAAAAAGTGTCAACAATAAAATAAAAGAGATCATTTTCTGCCACAAGAACCCAGACTCTCTTGCTGTTTCAGCACAGCCTGAGAGAAGGTTCTGTGTGGAGCAGACGAGTTCATTTCTTGCAGCTCCCCTGGCGTGGGACACAGGGAGCCTGGCGACGTTCACTGTTATGACACGAGCTGAAAAAATAATTTCCAGCAATCTGAAGTGATTAAAGTTCATTTCTGCCTCCCTGCCACACGCCACAGAATGTGTAAGGTGCCTGAAGTACCTGTAACAGCCCAAATAAACCTGCCCTGGGCTCGCTGTGGTTTGTGGAGCTGTGACAGCTCACGTGGCCCCACGCGGCGTTTTCCCAAAGTAGCTGAGCTTTAATAGGGAAGAATTCCCGTTGGATGGATGGGGAACAGCACACACAGCTCCCCAGGCTGCCACTGGTACAAATGCAGATGCAAAGAGAGCACAATACTGCCCAGCAATGACTGCAGTGAGCAGACATTGCACTAAACAAGACAAATTGCAGGACACGAGCACGGCCGGTGTTCCGAAGGAATGCCAACAGCCACCTCAGCTCCGAGCCCAGCCAAGCACAAAACAACATCCCGTGTCTTCCACAGAAGAAATAAGAAAAATAAACCTCTAAAAATAAAACCCAGGGGGTTGACAAACTCCCTGTTTTGCTGATTTTCTAATTAACATCCCGCTCAAAAGCTCTTAAACCAGACAGAGACGAGCTCAGGACAAACTGATGCCCCATTTTTCTCCCTAAGGATGCAGTTCAGTCCTTGCAGCATTAAAGCCTGGCAGTGAAGGATTGGTAAGGACAGAAAAGCACATCTCCTTCCCTCCTTAATCTCTCCACAAGGGTTTATCTTGTCATACCCCAGCCAAGCTGGATGATCTTCGTGCCCCCACTCACCAGCTCAGCCACAACAACAACATCCCAGACCCTCAAAATCCACTGGAAGTGGGGAATGCCACTGCCTGCTCCATGAGGGACTCTGCCATTTATCACTCTAAACTGTTATTTAACCTAAAAACCTCTCAACATCCAGCCTGAACAGCACCAAAAATGTTACAGGAATAAACACACCCCCCCCGCTTATTCTCAAAACCCCAAACCAACCCCTCCCTCTCCTTCAAAAAAAGACCAAACCACCAAAAACCCCACAGCCCAAAGAAACCCCTCGAAAGAACCCTTCTCATCCTTCAGCCTGGCAGTGACACCTCTGATGTTTGGAGTGTCACCTGACAAAGGGGAGCACCCGGAATTTCACTGACTGAAAACCAACACAAGGTCGTCTCCCCAGAGCTCCCATCCATCCTCGTTAGCTCCAACAACAGCAATTCCACACCTGCATACTCATGACTTCTTGCTTAAAACCCCCCTAAATGAAGATTTAATGCTCCTGGCCAGGGGAAGATGCAGATCCTGGGACACAGTCCTGCCTCCCCTGCAAGGTCAGGACACAAAAACTCCTCCTGCTGGGAAACAGCTTCCAGCAAGGCCTGGGCTGCCCTTCAGAGGAGGGAAGGGGCAGCATTTGGAGGGATATATTCACCTCTTCAAGGGTGATGTTAAACACAGGGTTCTGTTTGTGCTCAGCAGGAATCACCACAAAGGACTTACAAACAACCTGCCAGCTCTGGGGAGGAGGGAGCAGCTCAGGGGGGAGGACGAGCTGGAGACATAAATCCTCACTTCCAAGTGTTGATGTGACACGTGCACTGGACACTCACACGAGCCTGTCACCGATAAATATTTTATATCACCCGGGTTTTCACGTTTCTACTCACGAGAACACTGAATATTTCACCACAACATGAAAGCCCTCAGCGTTCTGGGGGATGTCCAGACAAGGGCTGGGATGGGTTCACTGTGCCTTCCACGCCAGCAGAGACCAGCTGAAGGCATGAGCCAACTCTCCTCCCAATGGAAAGCAGAAAGTTTTCTTAAAAGGGAGGTTTTTCAGCTGAATTTGAGGGAAAGGTTTTTTTGGCAGCGAGATCTGAGACCGTGGGGGTTTCTCTGGGAATGCAGAGGGAACATCCCGTGTTTACACCCAGTTCAGGCACGTTGGGAAGTGTTCTTTGGGAACAGCCCTGTGCTGGCACACAGCAGGGATCCAGGGGAATCCCAGGTGGGGCCCAACCTGCTGCTTTCCTGCTAAAAACCGGGGGTGTGAACACACCCAGCTGCACGTTTTGGGGCAGGACCATCCAAGGCAGCTCCACAAAATTCAAATTAATACAATAACAGTGAATAACCTGCCTCTCAGAACCCACCCAGGGAGGAAAGCTCAGCAGTGGAAGTGACCTGTGCCACCATCACCACGTGGGGAGCAGAGACACAGCAGGGAAGTTGTGCCCACCCTCACATCTGGGTCATTTCCTGGGACCAAAACCCACCAGCACTGTAAGTTTTTTAAAAACATTTTCCTGTTACAGTCCAAAATATATTTGAAGCACCAACTGACACCTCCACTGAATGTGCTTTTTTCAGCCCCCCAGCCAAGTTTAAAAATAAATTTTGCATCTGTTAGCATTCTATTCCTGCATAAAAGAACAAACCCTTACAAAGATAAAATACTCCAGTGAAGATAATGCCATTGCACCACTGCTGGAGAACTTCACAGCAGCTCCAGAGCTGCTGCTGTAAACCCTTTTATGGGACTTTTAGCACTTAGAAATGAAATTGTAAATGGGGAAGTGCAGATTGCTTTGATTTAGAAAATTGTTGCCATTAAAGAGTTTACAAAGAACCCGGTGTTTGGGCGTCGTTATCCCCGACGTGTCAGAGGAAGCGGCTCCACAATATTTAAAAGCGCTTCCCAACTCCTCATAAATATCATTTATATTCCGAGGCTGCTGCTCAGCGTATCAGGAAATATCATTTACATTCCTCTGTAGTTACACAGCATGATTACCTGAACAGAGAGCCCCTTACCTGGCATAAATAATGAGAAAAGGGGAGGCCACGGCGTTGGAGAGGTTTAATAAGTGAGGTATCGGGTGCTGCACTGCAGCTGAGCTTTTAGAGAGCACAGAAAAACACCTCAGTGGCCACGGGCTGAAAAAGTGTTCAAAGCCTTGGTCAGTGTGTTCACAGCTCCTGTTTGTGCACAGGAGCATCACCAACCTCGAGGGAGGGCCAAGGCCACAGGTTGGGGATTTTCTGTCTGGAATTTCAGCCCAGATTTGCTGCATAAACACTGAGCTGACCCTTCCTTTCCACAGCTGAGCAGAGTTCGCTGCCCAAATGGACACCAAAGGGTGCTTTTGGTTTCTGTGCCTCAAACCACTGCAGGTCCATCTGCCTGGATACACACCCCCCCCTTGGAATTATCTGGATTTATCAATCGACTTGCCCTTCATCCCTCTCCAGTCTCACACTTCACTCCTTGGCCAGGTGACACCCAGGTGACAGTGCTGGGTGAGCAACAGAAAAGGGGCAGCAGGTGGATCATCCAAAGGGCAGAGGATGCACAGTGACCCCGAGGTTAAAACCTTGGAAACTGGGAGAGGAGAGAGGGGCAAGAGCATCCCATCAACAGCCAGCCCGTGCCCACACCCCCCAGTCCACTGCCAAAAACATCAGAGTCTGTCTGGAGTCACAACTGTCCCTCTGTCCCGGTGAGCTGATGACCCAGGGCAGGGAGAAGAACTGCAGTTATATTCCAGCTGCAGAAAAACCCTTTATTTGGAGCCCGTGGGTTACTGGAGTCCAAAGCCAAGGATCCAGACCCTTCACAAATCCCTGTGTGCACAGAACTGCTCTTCCCAGTTTGTCCCCTGGCCTGGACAACCTGGAGGGAGGCAAAGGCAGGAGCAGACACAGAAGGCAAAGGGTGATCTGCTCCCCAGAAATCAAGAGGCCCCTTCAAGCAGACACTCATCTCCTCCACAGAAACCAGTGAATCCTCCAGGAAGCAAATAAATGGTTTAAATAAAGTGTTATTGCCCAGGAAACAGGCTGCTGGCTGAGGAACTCCTGACACAGGTAAGACAAATCCCCCCAGAATGTATTCAGGCATCTAAATGCCACAAATAAGGACAGATGAGCTGCTATTTAAGTTGTTTTACAGGCCATTTCTCCCAGGCTGCATTGCTGACCTGAGAATTCCCTTTCTCAGGGGAACAAAGGGAAAGGCAAAGCACCAGGATGGAACAAAGGGGTTGAAAGGGAAAAACATCAGGGAAGGCACAGAGACACGATGATAGAAATGCAAATGTAGAAGATGTTCTCCAGAAAGCTTCCAGAAAAATAATAAAAAAACCCCCAACAAGTAGAGGAGGAAGCACAGAGCCAGTTCTGCTTCCACAAAGCTTTGCCAGGAGCAAAACCAACCTGGGGAGCTACAAACAGAGACATTTATCCCATTTTAGCTTCCTGCAAGAAGCCATCCAGAGTGTCAGGTAAAGCAGCACAGCCACCCTGGGCCAAGTGACTCATCCTCTCACTCTTCACACCAGTAAAACCATCCACCATTTGGCATCTTGCTCCAAAAAAATAAAAGGAAATAAAATTAGAACTCTAAAGTAAATCACTGGGCAAACCTGGATGTTTATATCCCATGAAAGGTCTGGAAATTTAAAAAAAAAAATAAAAATAATCAAACCAACATCAGACAGGCCTTTGATTTTCACAGCTGCCTGCAAATCAACCTTCCATGATTGTCAGAAAATATTGGCTTCCCACGTTCTGTGACTCCCCCTCCATCCATCCCAGCTCTGGTGCTCCCGCTGGGAATGTGGGATACACCCAGGGAAGCTCCAGCTAAACCCACGCTGGATTAGAAACACAAACCATCCAGGAGATACGTTTTTATCAGTAAATTCTCTCACACTGGTTCTGTAATTTCTCCCCGTTTGATCCTTTAATATTAAAGATGCTTTTGTGCTTCAAAGATGTTCAGTCGAGGGCTTTGTTTCCAGGCTTCTGACAAACCTTCCCTGCCAGGGCTGGATCACAGTGGTTCCCACCTGAGGGGAATTCCAGAGGGTTGTTATGGTTTTAATATCACCATCAGATAACAGAGCTCCAAAATCTAAATACTGATTGACTTTTGAAAAATTATTGATGAAAGCCCTGCCTCATGCCACTTATTCTTACAAACATCATCCAGCTTTAAATAATTCAAATTTAATAATTTGAGGGATTTCAAATTGAATTGATGTTTAAATTGCAAGCAGTGGTAATTGAAATTGTTATTAATAAATAACAATTTGAGAGATCGATGAGTGCTTTAATTGGTTTTAATTTGTACATGCCAAATACCTTCTCAGAATAAAAGAGGAGAAGACAGGCAGAGATCCAGAGGGGACCAGAAGAGATGTCACCAGGTCAGGTTTGCACTGTTCTCATACTGCCCACACTTGACTTCATCTTGAATGGAGTAATTGGCTCTTGGTGCAGATAAAAGGGGCCTGGACGAGCTTCTCCATTTCCAAGCACTCAGCCCTTCCTTTTGTGTTCCTCAAGGACAATAATTATTTCTGCATTCAGAGGTGGGTTCATCCTCCCCTCTCCTCTCACAGTATCCCATCGTTTTTAACGGGGGAACGTGGAGAGAGAGAGAAAAATACCAACAAAAACAAGAGTTCAAGGCAGGAGCAGCTGCAGAAACTGCTCAGCCAGGGGCTGGAACTCCAAAGTCAGTGATAATGAAATGGATCCTCCCTCCCTGGAAAAGGGTCAGGGTTTGTAGCTGAGCTTTCCCTGCACTCCAAAGCATCTCCAGCCCCTTGTGCTCCCCCTGAGGGAGGCACAGCAGTGCTGGGACAGGAGCCTGCAGAGCAGCTCTGCAAGTGTGGCCAGAACCCAACTGAAAAGTCTTTAAACAGAACAAACTCAAAAACCCCAGGATGGAACAACAGGCTCGGAGAACCAGGGAATGTCCTGGGGTGAAAGGGACCCACCAGCATCACCAAAATCCAGCTCCAACACCCCAACAATCCCACCTGTGCCTGGGGATGGGTGAAGAAAGGATTTTTTAGCTCTGAGGATAAATAACTGCAAGCACAGAAGGTTTAACCTGCCACCCTCAGAACCAGCTGGAGCCCAGCACTGGGCTGGGCCAGTCCCATTCACAGAGATTTTATGAACACACTGTGCTACCAATAATGCAAAGATTTTACAGTCAGAAATCAAGAGTCCAGCAAAGGTTCTCTTGGTAACTCTCAAACACAGAGCCTGCTCTTGGCTCCCACGGTGCAAACAGGACAAACACTCTGTGAAAACAGGGCCACAAAGTGCCAAATTTCCAGTTTTATGAATGTCTCACTGCCACAGCTCTCCCAAAAGCTGGCTGTGTGGATTCTTCAGGACAGCTTCCAAGCCGACATAAGGAGTGAAAAGCAACGTTACCTGCATTTGCAAGAGCTTGCAAAACTGCAGTCCTTGCCAGCACCATCCATAAAACATTTTAACTGAACACTAATTTAAACACAACCTTTGGCACCAGCAGCTTCACCTCCAGCTCGCTGAAACAGCGCCTGGAAAGCCACATTTACCTCAGGGCTGAGTAATGGCACGTGCCAGGGAGATTTACCTGCTTGAGATGAATTAAGCCACAGAGCAGGAAAGCTGCTTGCCTGGGGTCACTGTTAAAACCCCTCCAACCAGACCCAAACTCCTGCATTTCAGCCCAAATGACAACGTTCCCTCTATGTCCATAAGCCAAAACCCCCACTGCAAAGTGGCCTTTTTGCACAGATTAATTGTAAGGATTATCTGAAAATGCCACTTGCAGGCCATTAAAAATAGGAAAAATAAAAATAATAATAAAAAATCCAGCTTTCTGAGCACAGTGGAAAATGAATTTCTGTGGTTTGTGTTCCAAGCCCTTTAAAGCCACAGGGTTTTGGTACCAGAGGTGGGTTGGGAAAGGGGAAGGGAAAAGGGAAAAGAAAAAGGGAAGGGAAGGTTTGGGAAGGTCTGGAAAGGAAAGGGGAGGGGAGGGGAGGAAAGGAAAAAGGAGAAAGGAAAAAGGAAAAAGGAGGCAAGGAGAGGAAAGGGAACAAAAAAAGCCTGAGCTGCCAAGTTTCTCTGTGCCTTTTCACAGGAGTGATGATGGCAAAGAGACTGTCAGAGCCCTGACAGGGACTCGGGTGTTTCTTAACCTGCCACTTAGAGCCCTCTTGGCTCCCATCACATCCCTGCTGACAGGGTGCAGGATGTGCTTTCCTGCCTGCTGTGGTAAAACCTCTTTCCAAAGGAGGTTTTGACAGGTTTTTTTTAGCAGCAGCAGTGACTGACCTGACCCCCAGTTACCCACCTGCTTCTCCTGAGCACAGACACCCAAAGAGCAGCTCCAGCTCCTGGCACAGGATCAGGTGCCCCATGGAGCAAAGGGGTCCTGGGCTGTGCCCACCTCTGCTGTAACCCCCCAATCCTGATCACACCCACACAGGATCATCCCCAACTCCAGAGCAGGGGGCAGATCTTTGTTCCCAGTCCTTCATGACAACAGGTCCCAGCCTGAGCTCTTTCCAAAGGGTTCTAAATCCCACCCCACCCAACAGCTCCCAGCTCTGGAGCTGGTTCACAGGTGGGTTGGATGCTTCATGAAACCCCCACTGCTGCAGCAGCACACGAGGCACTGAAGTGTTTTCATCAAGCAGAGACTCCACTCCACACTGGTATTTAAGTGACTGCAGAGCCTGTGGCAGCAGTTTCTGACATTTCCAAGTGCCAGCGGGTGCCAGAGGCACTCAGAGCACAATTATGGTTGACAATTATGTCATGGTTAAGCAGCTTGGGGTTTGTTTTTTTTTTTTGCCAGGCTCTGAGAGGAGGTTGCAGAGCAGAGGTCGTGGTTTATGAAATCCATTGACAGCAATAATCCATCTTAAAAAAACCCCAACTCGATTCACATGCAATTAAATCACTCTTTAAATGAAAAATAAAATAAAAAAAAAAAGGCAGAATGAGGCTCTTTTAGCAAATGACTCCCTGACTCCCTGCCCAGGCCAAGGGTGCTCCTCTGCCAGTCGAGGCTCATCTCCCTGCCTGTCACACCCTGGCACCTGCCTGGGCACAAACTCTGTGACAAACCTGCCCTGGGTTGGTCAGACCCTCTTTGCATCCTGAGCAACAGCGACACAGCCACCAACTCATTCAGCATCCCGGGTTTTTCTCCCCCCAGGTTATCCCATTCCACAGCTGCTGAGGATTCACTGCCACTCCCAGGCAGGTTCTGGGAAACACCTACTGAGGTCTCATCCCAACAGCTACTGGGTTTGGGTTTTTTTTTCCCCCCACAAAAAGCATGAAATTAGATTTGTGGGGCTAATTAAGCATAAGATGACTTCTTTTTAGGTCTCTTGACACTGCCTCATGGCCTTCAGGATGTTATTGTCAGGATCAAGGCACAGCTCAGAAATCCAAAGAAATGCATCCTGCAATCATCTGACTGCTCATGGAAGTAACATGGACTAGATTCTATTTAATACTATTATTTGTGTAATAGCAGCACTATTGTACCAGTCATATAAAGCCTACATCTTTGTAAAGCACTTTGTAAATCAAGTTTTACTTTTCACCTGGCAAACACCTCTTGGGAATGACCAAACCTTGTGTTCCAAACCTTCCCCTGAGCACTTTTCCACAGCCTGATCCGTGTCTGCATCCCAGAGCCCAGGGAAGGCAGGAGAGCAGGGGGTGCAAACCTCTGAATGCTCAGCAGTTTTACTGCAAATCAAGCACAAAGAGCCCACTGTTTGTCGTGTTAATCCACCAGGTTTAGATAATATTCTGCTAAAATGGTCCCAATAAGTCCCTTTTGTTGCCAGCTGAGCCCGTGACATCAGCAGCTGCAGGCCCAGCACTGCAGGACTAATTGGCTCTCACCAAATCTGGAATAGAAAAAGCTCATGACATCCTCAGTCAGAACTTCAGCAGGATTTGAAAAATTAGTAAATAGGCCTGAGGAGTCACATGCTGCAGCTGCAATTTGGGGGAGGCTATTTCTGTCCTTTAATTTTAATGCAATTTACCATATTAAGCTAAAAATGGTCCCTCTGAGATGTGCTGCAACATCCCAGCTCCTCAGTCTGGAGCAGAAGGCGCTGGGGCTGCGTGCCAATGTTTTATTATTTAAAAAACAAGTCCTTCTCATTTAGGTTTTGATCCGTTTTACGTTCCTTGACACAGATTAAGTTATTAGAAAATTAATGAGAATCGTCTGCAAGGCAGCAGGTTTGGGGTTTTTTGCTTTCTTTGGGCCTGCAAATGTCACCATCCACCCACAGCAGAGGAGGGAAAAGGAGGGGAGAGAGGGTCTGGTGCTGACAGACACTGCCCTACATTCCCTCCCCAGGGAGAGAACCTGCTGTCAGACAGGCAGAGCATTTCCAAGGCAGCCCCTTCCCCAGGGACGTGTTTACAGCAGATAAAGTGGGAATGGGGAAGCAGCAACTTTGGGTTTGATGGGAACAGGGAACCAGGAGGCACCAAAGCAGGTCTCTGGTGGGGCTCCAGCAAGGCTGGGGCAATTTTCCCTGCCAGTCAAAGGATTTCCTCTGGATCTCACGGGCTCTGGGAGCCAGACCCCCCCCAGGAGCAGATCCCTGGAGCCAGGGAAACTCAGATCCCAGTGTGGGAAAGGCAAAGAGAACCAGGGCAAGGATGGGCATCACCCACCTTCAGTGGGGTCTGAGAGAGACTGTCCACCACAAAAAGAAAGCAAAGGCTTTGGCTGATCACTTGGCTTCCTCCTGTCCCCAGCCTCACCTTGTGCCATCCACCAAGGGCTCAGTAAATTGAATTTATTTTGGTTTAATTGTACAGATGCAGAACTGCCTGGTGATTTAAGGCTGTTTAATAAAACTCTGCAATAAACCCTCTGTAGCAATCTGTGATGTGGACAGTTTGGGAATAAACTCCTCACATCCTGTCCTTCCTGGATCCTGCCAGGCTCACCCAGCCTGCACAGGCAGCTGAGGATGGAACTGGCTCAGAGAAAACCCACCCCAGGTCTGAAGCCCTTGGCCAAGAGATGAAATGATCTCAGTAACACTGCAGGGAGTGATGAGCTTCCTTCCCCCCCCCTCCATCTCTTAAATACTGAGATCCTTCCCCCAAAAAAGCCTGGAATGAGCAGAGCAGAGGCTCGTTGTGCAGAGTCCCAGGAATGTGGATTAGGAACTGAGTTGGTGCCTGAACCACCACAGCCACCCCTGCCCTGCCTTCTTCAGCAAGATTTTTCTTTCCATCTTCTCTGCAGCTGCTTCCCAGGCAGAATTCCTGCCTGAGCCCCAGAGGCACTCCCAGCTGCTCAGACACCTCCAGCACCCAGGCCATGTGAGATGATAATGCCATTAAACACTTGTCAAGAGAGATTTGAGGGAAGACACCAACTTAAAGTTCCAAAAAGTGCTTTTCATCCTTTTATGAAAAACTAGAGAATCCTCAAGACAAAGATGTTCTTTGAAGTTTCTTTTAGAAATGCAGACACTGAGACAGGATATTCATATTCCTGATAAGCACGAATTTATTAGTTCACAGCCTTACTAAGGATTGCTCCAAGTTTGGAGGAGAAAGCTCTGGGTGTTTTATCTCCCCTGGCCAGGCTGACACAAAGAACTGGCTGATAGTGACATTCCCAGGTGAAAGGCATCTGTCGAGGTCATCGATTCTTGCCTTCAAGTGCAGAATTAATTTTGGCAAAATATTATTTATGGTCGGCTCTCTGGGGCTAAGATAAGTCAAAAGGGAACAAAAGACACATTGGGTCTGTTTACCAAGAAGACCCCTATTAATAACAAGCCCTCGCCGTGTCATTTCACAGAAAAGGGATTTGTAAAATAATCACGTCTTGAGGAAATTTCAGAACGATAACCCCCAGCAAAGCTGCTCCTGAAGTGCCTGCAGCAGAGGTTTGGCAGCACTGAAGGAACCTGAGAGGAGCTGGGAGCAGAATCCAAGCTCTCCTGCAGGATTTTGGGGAGCCAGGGCAACACTGGGGGGTCGGGGAGCAGGAGACAGAGTTCTCTGCAGGATCAGGCAAAGGGTGTTCTGGGGGCCACAGAAAACCAGGAACAGCAACTTTTGCCTAAAGAACAGACCCCAGAGTGTTCCAACCTGCTGCTGGGTCATGCCTTGGTCACACACAGCCCAAGGTGGGATCCCATCCCTCATTTCCACAGTGGATGGATTCCTCCAGCACTTAACTGGGAGGCAGGGAAGTGGCTGGGTGAGAGCCAGGCTGCCTGCCCTGGGGCTTGGCTTTGGGAAGTGGAACAAGGCCCTTTGTGAAAGATGCAGATGAGTGGAAAGGGGAAGGAGGAGGAGAGCAATGAGCAACCCTGGGGTTATTAACAGGGAGGAGGTGGGAGAAGGGAGGTGGTGCCACTCCAAACCCACACACACAACACCAACACTGGCACTGCTGCTGCCCTGGGGGATTCCAGCCTGCAGGAAATCAGGCCCCTGTTCCTCTCTCCTGTGTTACAAGCTCAGCTCTGCAGGCACACAGTGGTGTTTTCCCCCCTCCAGAACAGCCAAGCTCCCAGGGCAGCGTTTCCTTCACCAGAAATAAGTGACTGCTGCTTTTCCCTGACACCTGCTTTCCATTTTCCCATCAGGGTCTGGCTCCTGAGCCTCCCCCCGTGGCATGCACAAAGCCACAGAGGCTTCAGGAGGTCTCCTTCTGTAAAATAAATGCAAACAAAAAAAAAAACAACCACCAAACCCCAGCAATACAAGCAAATCCTTGTTGAAATCACTCCCTGCATGTTTGGTTTCTGCTGTGCTCGAGTGAAAGCCAAGGCAAGGAGTTCACAGTCATCTGCAAGAGTGATGGTGCAAGAGACAACCCAAGTGAGAGAGCAGCCACAGCACTCACAGCTTCAGTGCTCATTAATTCAGCAGCTTCCTGGCTTATTCCAGTGTGGGAGAAGATGAATTTGTTTATAAACATAAGGATCTGCTGCTCTGTATTCTGTGAAGGTTTAGGACTGACCTGACCAGCCCCCAGTCTGCCCAAACCACTGCAGCCTCAGAGTCACCCTCTGTGTCCTACAGCACCGAGGGACGAGGGGGAACAGCACAAGAGCACAAAGAATTCCTTCCACTTCCATAAAGTCCAGTGAAGACAAAGCAGGAGGGGGAGTGCAGAGCTCTGGAGGACCCACTGCAGGCACTCTGAAGTCTTTTTCCTTGGCTGAGCCCATCACCCAGCAAAGCCACGTCAGCCCAGGGCTGGGTGTGCTGGGGTTTAGGCTACAAGGGGTAAATCTGTTAAACCCAGGCTCAGCAGGATCCCAGGTGAGCTCTGCTTTAGTCACAAGCCTGAGCAGATTGTGTGTCTGTCATGAGCATCCCAGTCATCACTGCAGGCCTGGGGAGCAGTCACAGGATTAGGGACAGCAAATACTGCTCACAAACTCAGAGTTTCTCACTGTCTCAGGCAGGGAATTTAACCCTCGTGCTGCCCACGAGGCAGGAACACAAGTGGGCTGAGTTGTGGATTCACTGACTCCTCTGACACAGAGGGAAGGGGGTCTGAGATGGCTTAAAAATTAAATGGGATGGATTTCTGAAGACACCATACACCTCCAGTGTCCTAATCCAAAAAACCCAACCCTGAGGACGTGCAAGGACACGTGTGTGAGGAGCACTACCAGGGCCACCCAGTCTGCTGAGTTAAAACCTCAAAGATCCTTGACAGGACAGAAGGATTCTCCCGCCAGTCACCTTGTCACAGTGATTAAAACAACTCCTTCATGTTGCTCCCGAGGATCTGCAGTGCCAGCTCAGCAGGAGAGGCTCCTCCAGCAGGAATGGCCACCAGAGACTTGCTGATCTCCAGCAGAAACCGTTTAATGACAGCCCAGAGGTCAAAAATCTGTTTTCATGAACACGGGACATCACCCGGGCTCTGTGCAGTGCCTGGGCTGGAACAGCCTCAATCTCCATCAGCCCCTGGCAGTGACAGATCCTGCTCCTGAGGAGCCACTCCAGAGCCAGCAAAGACTTCCACCAAAATAAATAAGACTCCGAGCCTTTGACCAACACCATTCGCTCCACACTGGTGAGCCAGTTCTGCCAGACAAGGCACCAAAGCAAAACAAAGCCCCTTGTTTTCAAAATGTACCAAAAACTCTCAAGATGCATCATCTGTGGGCAGCCCCACAGCAGCAAATACCTGCACAAAACCAGCAGCACATACCTGCACAAAAAGGGCTGCAAAGGTCGGTGCAATCTGCTTAAAATCCACCTTAGTTCCCTGTATCTTTAACTCCTTCCCAAAGCAAACCCACCTGACCCTCACTGGGGTTTATTGCACAGCATCAGATGCTCCAGGAGAATGTCATTAATTAGTTTTCTTTAACCACCAAGAGCATTTTCAATAGCCACAAAGAGGGTTTCTCCTGTTGTCCACAGTCCAGGGTGTCCACTGGAGATTGAAAACAAACAGAAGTGCAAGAACAGCTCAGGCTTAAAACAAGTTTTGTGCTTGTTCTGAGGAAGGGAGGTTATTTTATTTAATATAGATTTTATTTCCACACCCTCACTCACCCTTTAAGTGGTGCCTCTTTTGAAACTCGGATCCAACTTGATCCCAGAGGCAAAGGGAAGAGAAAACCTGCAGCCCGAACTACAGAGAAAAATCAGTGGAAGAGGAACAAAAAACCACGGCTACAAATCATGAACCAACATTTCCACCTGGAGGCTTTTACGTGTCAGCTGCATTTCATCGGAAATGTTGGAAAGTTGAAGCTCAGAGGTGCTGCTGGGAACTCCAGGAAGCAACACTCCCTGGTGCTGAACATGACACATTGCAGTGGTTAACACGGGCTTTCACAAAGCTGGGTGAAATGAGAGGAATGTCAGCGGTTTGTGTTGGGGTTTGAAAGATCCCACCGTGTTTTCAACAAAACAGAAAAAACACAAATCACACTCGCTGGCCCAAAGTGAAGTTTTCTTTTCAAGAGTGCACTTTAGCATGACTGAGTCAAAATAATGGTATGAAACCAGCAGATCTCATTGTTGCAAGCAAATGGCAATCAAAGCTTATTCCTGCACGTCCCCTTTGGGGCTGAGGCCAAAAATCCCTGCTTTGCTTCTGCATCCCAGGGCACAGAGACACCCCTGGGGCTGCCAAGTGTGCCCTGTGCACCAGCCAGTGCTCAGGCTGGGCACAGGACATGTCACCCTGGGGCTGACATGGCTTAAAAACCCCACAGGAACAGCAGCAAGCAGCAGGAACACACAGCTCCCCCATTCCAGCTGCACCAGGCACTGAGAAAACCAAACATGACTCCCCAAAATAACACAAATAACTCCGGGATTAGTGAAGCTCCTTCCTGCTTCAGCAGGAAAAACAGCTTGGGCCCCTGGAAAACATTTCATACCTCCAGTAAAGAGCATTAAGTACAGATCTCCTCAAGGGTTTAAAGCAAAACAACCCAAATCCCTTTACTGGGGGAGAACTTCTAACTGTGGAACTTCAAGACCTCTGTGAGGGCAATATTACAGTTATTTCAGTCAAAACTACAGCCCAGGCTCTGCCTAAAATCAGGAAGTTTCTCCACCTACTATGGACTCTTCTCTGGAGGAAGGAGAGGTGGAAAGAGGATTTTTTAGGGGAGAGGGGGGAAAAAAAAAGAGACAAATGTTCCTGTTCTGCTTCCTTAAGGCATCAAATGAAGTTATACCTAAGAAACATGAGACATCCAAGACCAGACAAAGATGTGATAACTCAGAATGACCCCAGACTTCGGTGCTTGCACTGCAGCACACCCCTGGGAATCCTGCTCCTCCCTTCACACAGCCCTCTGATCCCCCTCACAGGGCAATCCTGGTCTGTTCCTGCTCTTCCAACCCCTCCCTGATTCCTCAGAAAAAACTCTCAGGAAGAATTAAAGATGCAGGAACGAGAGTTCGGAGGGACTGAAGTCATGGAGCTCCTCATGGACCAGGCACCACATCTCTGACTGAGCTTCAATCAAAACAGAGCAGGAATATTTAAATTGGAGTCTCAGTGAGATCCCCAGCAATCCTCACAGAAAACAGGCGAGTCAAGTAGCAGAGTTATCTTTGGGAAAAATCTATTATCCGTAATGGAACGATAATCCTTTCGGATTCATTGATGCTGACAGATTAAATGCTCCAAATTCACCTTTTATTTTCTGAGCTCATTTGACGCAAATAAGTCCTACATTTTTAATATTCCAGGGGGAGCAGGGGGAGTTCTGCTGTTCCTGTGGCAAACTGGGTAATTAATGGAATGCCCTGGGAATTCAGAACTATAAATTCTGGTACCAAGGTGAAGAACTCACTTGCTGCCAACTTTTAACCTGGAATCTGAATTCCTTTTGGTGAATTTGCTCCCTGTTGAGGAAAAGCCCACAGAGCTGGGCTGATAATAGGAAAGAATGTGAGAATAAATGTGTTTATAATAAATTACATATACACCAGGCCTACTATAATAAGTTATTCCTACCCTAATATGGGTCCCAAAACCCCAACCAGAATCTGAAGGGCAGCAGAAGGCACAAAATTAGGACACCTCCAGCATCCCACCTCATATTTCTTCATCTTAAGATCCACCAGGTCACTCAGTGTTGGCTCTGCGTATTTTCCCCGTGGATTCTATCAGGTTTCTATAGTTTCTAAAGGTGAATAAGAGGGTTTGCACTGCTGTGTTTATCCCTGGAATACTTGTCAGCTGCTTTCACACAAGGGAAGTTGCTGCTCGTTGCCTGAGGAGGCTCAAAGGCTCCAGGATGCACAATTACCCAGGACATTTTAATGCTTTTTTAAGAAATCTGTTTGTTTGGTTTTTTTTGAAATCACTTTACTCCAAGAACTCCCTGATGGGAATAACGAGCAGAACTGTACCAGGACATCCCAGTACATCCATTCTCACCCTCAGAGCACAGCTCTGACAGGCAGAGGGCTGTTCACTGCCTCCCAAAAATCCCCTTTTTATCCCAAACAGCCCCTGTCCTTCACAGCCAAGTTAAAGGACACAAAAGATCCCAGCTGGAAAGTGGCACTGTTGGTGTCAGCAGCACTAAACACCTCCCAGTATATCACCAGCAGAATGGGGAGCTGGAATGAACATTTCAGAGGGGAACAGCTTCCCAGGGATCTTTAGGGGTTTGAAACCTGGCCTGGAACGTGGAGCATCCATCCCTATCACAGTCCCAGGCACATCTGGTGAGCTGCAAACCAGACATGGATTTATATCAGAGGCTGAATTTAATTAATGGGATGTATTTGTTTCTCTCTTATTGTCAGATGGAAGCTCAGGAGGGATTTTGGGGATGACTGTCCCCAGTTCAGAGGAGATCTCCACGTGTGCCCTGTTCATGTTCACTCTGCCAGGGCTTGGGCAATGCACTTCCACAGGAGAGGAGTTTCAGAGCCACAGAAGCACTTCTGCTGGAAAAAAATCCCAGTTATCCACCAGAAGACGAGCCCTGTAACACTCCTGGAACCACTGCCAGGTGACCCACCTGCTGTGGGGCTGCAGCTCCCCTCATTTTCTCCCACAGAAGGACTGGCAGAGCTGGTGCTGGAGTTGTGTTGGGATGCACATGGAACCTCACACGTCCTCGGCTGAGAAACCACATTAATTTTGCCATTGTTCTACAGAATTGCACGAACAATGCCCTGTATAAGCAAATTAATTAGCTACTGCCTATTCATCCTCCTCAATAATCCAAGAGCCAGCTAATTGCTGAATAAATTCAAAACCACGCTGAGCTTCCCAAAGGAAGTGTTTTTAACCCAAGTGGAGCTGAATGAACTCAGGGCTTCGCTGGGGTCTGGAGCTTTTGTAAATGTCAAAAAAGAAAACAGGCAAAAAACCAGCCAAAGAAACACCTACAGCAGCAGCCAGCAAAAAATTCATGGGGGAAGATCACGTTGAAGTGGAATTGCCCTTCGACATTCCCTGCATGGAAATTCCTATGAAGTATTTGGCACTAAACAGCACCAGGCAAGTCACTGGACTCCTCCAAGAGCCTGCAATAACAGCTCTTCATTAAGAACGTTTCTGAATGGTGTTAGAAAGGCCACAGAAGGGTGGGGGGGGGGGGGAAGATGATGAAAATCACATTAATCACCGTTTGCAGGTAAATTCCAAGGGTCAGGTTGCTCAGAGGGCTCTAAAATGTGGTTTATTGACCCCAGCGAGAGATGCTGGAACACAAACTCCCTTCATACTCACAAACAGTCCTGCTCTGATCTGAGGCCACGTGACACAACAGAGACTATTAAAAAGTATAAATAGAAAACGAAACGGTTTTTTTCTGTTTCATACAAATGAACCCTGACCATCTGCTCCAGAGCAGCAGCAGCAGCAGCATCCAAAACCAGCCAAAACAGCAGCCTCTGGTGTCAACACCCTGCTCCTTCCTCAGCCTCCACCTCTGACTGACACCACAGCACAGGCACAGTGAGGAATTCTGCTCCAGGAGCAGTTTTTCCATCTTGGCATGACAGATCATGGTTTTGGTGTTTGCCTCCTGGAATTCACCCTGAAAAACCCCCTCAGCTTCCAGCCTGGCCTGGTGAAAACCCACCCTGGGCTCTTGCTGTATTCCAAAATTCCTGCACCCAGCTGTGCAATCCTGCCCTTTGGAGTGCCCAATTTTCCCCGTGGTTTTGGGAGTTATGGTTCCAAAACCTGAGTTTCCTACTTATGGAAAGAAAACCCGCCTTACACCACGCACAGACAGAGCCTGGGTCACCGGGGAGAGCTGAGGAATAGGCTCTGTTTACTAAATAAACCCACAAGTAGATGGAGTTTATTTTCCGAGAAGTTACAAAGTCAAATAATATAAATATTGACAGAGAAACCCGCAGGAGACACTGCAGGGGAGTGGGAGGTTGGCTCAAAGCAGAGCAGTGCCTTGTCATTTTAATAAATGCTTTGTCCTAACAAGATAAAAATGTACCATTATCTGGATGGAGTGATTTGAGCAGAGAGATTCCTACAGCACCCCTGTCCTGCCTTAATTTCTGCTTGCTCCTGTCTCAAGCCCACCCCTGGCTGAGGCATCAATAACACCCCTACTTGGAGACCAAATAAATCGATGTACTGACACCTGGGTGTGCAGCTGGGGCTGCCACATCTGCAGTGATTCCCTCAGTGAACTGTTGAACATCCTCAGAACCAACCACAGCCAAACCCACCACGGCCAAACCCACCACGGCCAAACCA